>NC_079514.1:51720687-51867125 GCF_000801105.2 Raphanus sativus | reverse complement strand
TATTTTTAATTTTTTTTGGTGTTTTGATTATGTTTATATACTTAGATGATTTACTTTCACTACAAGAAAACAAATAATTAACGAGGGCCATTTTCCTCGTTAATCCTCGTAAAAGGAGGTTTACGAGGAATTAACGAGGAAAAGCCTTTCGTCGTTTTTCGTCCGTCGTAAAAAAGGATTCGTCGCCATTTCCTCGTAGAATAGCGAGGTTTCGGTTTCCTCGTAAAGACGAAGTTAATATTTCGTCGTAAGTTCCTCGCCCCCTTTCCTTGTAAATCACTCGCTAATTTCCCGTACAAACCACGTGAACCACGCGTCGTTACTTACACGTAAGATCCTTGAAATCATATCCTCGTAATTCGATGTAATATCCTTGAAAGGATTCCTCGTAAAATCGATGTAGAATCGTTGAAAGGTTTTCCTCGTAAAAACCTCGAAAGCCTTTCCTCGTAAAGACCTCGAAAGACTTTCCTCGTAAAAACCTCGAAAGCATTTCTTCGTAAATTCTCGGAAATATTTTCGTCGTAAATAACTCGTAGACTTCCATTTTCGAATTAAAAAATAATATTTGATAATATAATAATTATTAATTTAACAAAATAAAAATATTAAATATTGGATTTATAAATAAATTTTAAATAAAATTCACAAGCAAGAAATATTTAATATATAATTAAGTTTTGGATTTTATAATACATAAACCGAAAAAAAACTAAAAAAACTAAGGCTCGTTCATCGCCTCGTAGAATCCTCGCTCCTCCTCGTAACATCCTCCTCGTTATGTGTGCCCCGATGACTCGCCTGGAATGGGATTTGTTGTTTCATGTTCCTCAACAAAGCTTCCCATTCCGGATTTGTGGACGCTATAACGTCGATGAAGGCTTCGAGTCCACTCACACGGCTTTGGTCGCGCCCAGCTCGGAACGCAACTGAGTGACTTCTCGGTCTGTCTCTGAGCATAAGATGATGTGCTCTCGGGACATCATTGACGGAACCGATCCCCAACGTACGTCCCTTTTTCTTAGGGACAACCTTAAAAACAAAAAATTATATTTGTTAGTTAAATTAAAAGGGAAATTTAATCAATTAATAATTAAAAAGATATAATGTTAAAAAATTTACCTCCTCGTAAATCTTATCCACTTCAGTTGTGGATAAGGTAACTGGTAATCCGTCGCCGGACTGCTGGGTCAGCTGAGTCTGGCGCTCCTCAACCCGAGCAATTACGTTGTTGTAGATTTGCTCGGACTTGCCATCTAAAAACTGGCCCGCCTTGTTTGTGGGTCCGCTCGTAAAGTTCCGGAAGAGTCGGGAGACGTCCCAACTCTTTGGCCTAAAAACATTTAAGAAAATTGTTAGAAATATATTTAATTATATTAAAAAAATAATTAAATATTTAATTACGTACCATTTTCAAACGGACACCGGCATGTGGTTTTTGGCCCGTAGAGTGTAGCATCGGGCCGTTACCGTGCTCGTCTACCGTGTTACGGGCGGCAGCACAAATGTTTGCGATCCTAATGGAGTTAGGATCCTTCCAGTAACGGATGAGGCCGTCCCAAACATCCGTGGTAAGCTCAGCGGGTTTGCCACGGGTGTACCCCTTGACGATCCAGGCACCCTTCCAGTTGCAAACCGTGTCCGACAAGCGAACTTGCGCCTTTTCGTAAAACGCCTTCCTCACTCTCTCACTGACCCCGATGGACCAATGATACTTTTGCTGCAAAAAAAAATTAATAATTAGTTAATAAAAAAAATAATTAATTAATAGAATTACTTACAGCGTAAATCTTGAACCACGTCTTTCGGATGTAGATCGGCGTCAATTTCCAGTTTGGATGCGCCATGGAGAAGTAACCTTTAATCGTCTCGGTTACATCTGTCGCAAGGGAATTGTCAACCCCAAACCTGGAAAAAAATGAAAATTTAAATTATTTAATGAAGTTATAAATTAAAATAATTATTTAAAAAATACACTTACCATAAAGTCCCGTCGGGTCTGTCGGGGTCTATGATTGGTAAACCAGCTCTGCCTGGCATACCAAGAATATCCTCGACAGTGTACTGCGAGAAGGGAACAGTAGGTGGCACCATGAGATCGGGATGAACAGCGGCGGGGATCTCAGGAGGAGCCATCGGAGGAGGCACCGGAGGAGCCATCGGCTGAGCCATCGGCTGAGCCATCGGCTGAGCCATCGGCTGAGGCTGAGCCATCGGAGGAGGAATCGGAGGGAAGAAATGCTGAGTCTCGGGAACAGACTCCTGATCCGAAGAACCTGAACCGCCGGCACCTGAAGAAGAACCTGGCGGGTCTAACTGACTACCAGGCTCACCGAATATCTCCCTGTAGTGAGCAGTAAGCATGCGCTGGCGAACCTGCAAAAATATATTTTTTTGAGATTATGATCATCAATAATTAAAAAGCTATCATCAATAATTTAAAATCTATCTAACAAACATAAAATCCGTAAACCTATCTAAATTCTCTAAACTAACCACCTAAATTAACCACCTATCTAAATTGTCTAAACTAATAAAGGGGGCGAGGAAATTACCATTTTCGGAGGAGAGAGGAATGGGAAAGGAGTTAGAGACGAAATGGGGAGGAAGTGGAGAGGAAGTTGGGAGGAATGGACAGTGTGAGGTTTGTGAGGTTGTATATATAAGTTACGGAGGTCTCGCAATTTCCTCGTAAGTTTACGAGGAATTAAAGAGGCCCGTGTTCCTCTTTCTCGTAAAAACCTCGTAAGATTACGAGGAAATTGCGAGGCCCGTCCCAAACTAAACGATAAATTAGCGAGGCCCGTCTTTTGTTACTCGTAAAACCCTCGTAACATTACGAGGAAATTGCGAGGCCCGTCCCAAATAAAACGATGAAATTTCGAGGCCCGTCTTTCTGTTCCTCGTAAATGCTTCGTAAGTTACGAGTTATTAACGAGGTTATTTTCTAAACCTCTAAACTCTAAACCCCAAACCTTAAACCCCATCTTTCTTATATTCTACTTCATATATTCATAACATATCAAAACTCAAAATTTATAACCACAATTCTTTAACTTCTAATATCAATCTCTTCTTCCTAATTTAAACTTATACAAAATCAAATTATTTATTTAAATATAATCATTTGAAGATTTGAAAATATAATCATTTGAAGATTTGAAAATATAATCTTTTGAAGATTTAAAATATAATCTTTTGAAGATTTAAAAATATAATCTTTTGAAATTATAAAATTATTAATGGGGTTTGGAGTTTTGGATTTAGACAAAATAGATAAGAAAGATGGGGTTTGGGGTTTAGGGTTTAGGGGTTTAGACAACATATCTCGTTAAAACCTCGTAAACCTACGAGGAAATAACGAGGAAAAAAAAAAAAAAAGAAAGCCTCGTTAATTCCACGTAAGCTTACGAGGGCGTTACGACGATTTGTGCTTACGTGGAATTAACGAGGCCCGTGTATTTCTTTTTTTCTACTTTCCTCGTTATTTCGTCGTAAATTACGAGGAATTACCGAGGTTTTCTTTCTAAACCTCTAAAATCAAAAACCCCAAACCACAAACACCATCTTTCCTATCTTCTACTCTTCATATTCCAATCCCAAACCTCAATCATTTATTTTTCATTCAAAACCTCAAACTCAATATTCTTAACATTTCAAACCTCAAAATTTATAATCACAATTCTTTAAATTCTAATATCAATCTCTTCTTCCTAATTTAAACTTATACAAAATCAAATTATTTATTTAAATATAATCATTTGAAGATTTGAAAATATAATCATTTGAAGATTTGAAAATATAATATTTTGAAGATTTAAAAATATAATCTTCTGAAGATTTGAAAATATAATCATTTGAAGATTTGAAAATATAATCTTTTGAAGATTTAAAAATATAATCTTTTGAAAATTATAAAATTATTAATGGGGTTTGGAGTTTGGGATTTAGACAAAAGAGATAAGAAAGATGGGGTTTGGGGTTTAGGGTTTAGGGGTTTAGACAACATATCTCGTTAAAACCTCGTAAACCTACGAGGAAATAACGAGGAAAAAAAAAAAAAAAGAAAGCCTCGTTAATTCCACGTAAGCTTACGAGGGCGTTACGACGATTTGTGCTTACGTGGAATTAACGAGGCCCGTGTATTTCTTTTTTTCTACTTTCCTCGTTATTTCGTCGTAAATTACGAGGAATTACCGAGGTTTTCTTTCTAACCTCTAAAATCAAAAACCCCAAACCACAAACACCATCTTTCCTATCTTCTACTCTTCATATTCCAATCCCAAACCTCAATCATTTATTTTTCATTCAAAACCTCAAACTCAATATTTTTTTTATAATCGAATCACATGCATTAAGTCTGAAAATCAATCATATTAAAACACAAATACATCAATCAGATACATTTTCGTCATCACTAGAAACATCATCATTTTCATTAAACTCGTCTTCAACAGCTTCATCTGTGCCATCGTCGGTAAGATCTTCATACTCATGATTATGCGGATCAATGAGAAGAATGTCATCAATTTGTTGTTCAGGTTCCTCGACTTCATTTATCTGTTCTTCTTGCAATGGTGGTTCTTCTCCACTTATGATTCGTCCTCGAGGTGTAACTTTGATCACGGATAACCAATTTATTCCCGATTCTCTCATCCGAGGGTATGGAAGGTAGCTAACTTGATCTGCTTGTGAAGCTAAGATGAAAGGCTCGAATTTGTTGTACCTGAAAATAAAGAAAACATAGAAATAAGCTTATTCTACTCATGTATGCCAAATAAAGAATTTGTTGTACCTTCTTCCACCATTGACATCAACTACACCGAATTTGTTAAACCGAACACCTCTGTTGACGACGGGGTCGAACCACTCACATTTGAAGAGGACGCATTTCAGCTTCAATATCCCTGGAAATTCCACTTCGATAATCTCTGTCAAGATACCGTAGAAATCGGTTTCCCCTTTCACACATATTCCATAGTTACTGGTTGCCCGCTGTCTACCATACTCATATGTGTGAAAAGTATAGCCTCGTGTGAAATACATCTGTGAAGTGGTGACCTTTACATGTGGAGATTGAATTACTTCATGTAACCACTTAGGATAATCTGCATCGTCGTCAAAATCAACCTGCAAAAACAAAGTGAACGTTAAAATACAAATCATTTATGAATAAAGAGTTTGAGTTAATACCTGACTCTTCAACCATTTTATAAAGTGTTGATCTTTCCTTTTGTCTACGTCAGTTGTGGATATACCAGGGAATGTTTCTTCGACTTGTGAAACAAATAGGCTGTAAAATCACTTTTTATATTAATTAATATTTGGCAATTATATATATGTGTTAATTTATATATACGTGTCCATTTATGTTACCTTTCAAAATAACGAATCAATGGATCCTCACAATTAAGTAGAATATAGGTGTGTGCACTATGAGCGTCTTCTTCACTCGACCACCAAACCTCTTTTGATTTTCCACCCAGTCGCCCAATCTGGCTAAAGATGTCTGGAACACCAGCAACTGCGTATGTTGGCGCGACACCACCATCATCATATCTCCTTGGAGCTCTTTTCCGAGTACGTACTTTTGACGCAAAGTAGTACGATGTGAAGTGAGAAGTTTCTTCCGTCAAACTTCCAGCAATTATAGAACCTTCAACCTTTGCAAGGTTCTTTGCTTTTCCCTTCAAATATTTCATGGCTCGCTCATACTGATACATCCATCCGTAATGTACAGGTCCACGAAGCAATGCCTCATATGGAAGGTGGACAGCTAGATGCTCCATTACGTCAAAAAACCCAGGAGGAAATATCTTCTCCAAGTTGCACAATAAGATGGGAATGTTCTCTTGAAGCTGTTCCACGACTTCTACTTTAAGGGTGCGGGTGCTCAGATCCCTGAAAAATGCTCCAATGCCTTGTATATTCCAAAAACAATTATACACATATTAGTCATATATATTTCAAACTAAATCATTATATATAAAATAACTGCAATAATAAATATAGTACCTGCAAGTGCTTCATGTACGTTTGTAGGAAGTAGCTCCGCAAAAGCAAAGGGAAGTAGTCGTTGCATAAAGACATGACAGTCATGACTCTTCATCCCAGAGAATTTTTGACCCTTTTCAACGCATCTAGACAGATTTGAAACATACCCATCGGGGAATTTCACTTCTGATGCTACCCAGTTGAACAACACCGACTTTTTTTCTGAAGACAATCTGAATATCGGAACAGGAACTTGCCCATTGCTGTTTATATGTAACTCGCTTCTTGAGCAAATATCCGGCAAGTCTAACCTTGATTTTATGTTGTCTTTTGTCTTCCCCGGGACATTCAATATTGTATTCATGATGTTCTCAAAGAAATTCTTCTCTATATGCATCACATCGAGGTTGTGGCGCAGAAGAAGATCCTTCCAATATGGCAACTCCCAAAATATACTCTTCTTGTGCCAGTTGTGATGAACACCGTAAGAATCAGGCATATTAGGGGGAACATGCCAATTACCACCACGAGGAACTGTTTCCAAAACTCCATAGTAATCGAGTTGCTTTTCAGTTTCTTCTCCAGTTAAATATGGAGGAGGAGTGTCTCTCACAACCCTTTTGTGCCTAAACAATGTCTTGTTTCTTCGGTACGGATGGCCAATGGGAAGAAATCTACGATGACAATCGAACCAACTTGTCTTCCTCCCATTCTTCAGTTGAAACGCATCTGTCGCTCCATTACAATATGGACAAGCTAATCTCCCATGTGTAGTCCATCCCGACAACATCCCATAGGCAGGAAAGTCACTTATGGTCCACAAAAGCATCGCTCGCATCGTGAAATTCGTCTTCGTTGAGCAGTCATACGTCCTCTCCCCTGTTGACCACAAATCCTTCAACTCTTTTATCAGTGGTTGCAGGAAAACATCCAGCGACCTTTTAGGATGTTTCGGACCAGGTATTAATATGGTCAAGAATAGCAACTCCCGTTGCATGCACATCTCCGGTGGCAGGTTGTATGGCGTAAGAAAGACTGGCCACAATGAATATTGTCTCCCTGACATTCCGAATGGACTAAATCCATCTGTGCATAATCCGAGATACACATTCCGGATATTGCTAGCGAATTCCGGATATACTTTGTTAAAATGTTTCCAGGCTCTTGCATCTGATGGATGTGTCATCTCACCATCCGTCTGAGTATGCTCGGCATGCCATCTCATCTTTCCAGCAGTCTGCTCTGATTGGTACAATCTTTTCAATCTGTCTGTAATTGGTAGGTACCACATCCTTTGGTACGGTACCCTATTACGTCCCCGTCCTTGCGGCTTGAATCGTGGCTTCTTGCAGAATCGACATTCTTCTAACTTCTCATCATTTCCCCAGTAGATCATGCAGTTGTCGATGCAAACATCTATCATCTCCGAAGGCAACCCAAGACTATACACCAGTTTCTGAATCTCATAATAAGAATCAGCAGACACATTGTCTTCCGGCAAATACTCTTTGAACAAGTCTGCCCATTCATTCATGCAACTTTCAGGTAGATTGTGATCAGTTTTAATATTCATCATTCTAGCAGCCAACGACAATTTAGAGAGACCTTCTCTACAACCACTGTAAAGTGGTTGATTCGCCGCATTTAACATTTCATAAAACTTTTTTGCATCTATGTTAGGTTCTTCATCTTCATCATGAGCTACAAATGCATCAGTTACCATATCATGAACCCTATCAAAATCTACCATCTGCTCCTCCTGATGGTAACTAGGTTCATTATGCAAATGAAGAGCAACCGGTTCTTCCTGAAAATTGCTATTACTACTACTAGCTTCATTCTGATCATAATTATTATAACCTTCTCCATGTTGAAACCAGATATAGTAATTTGGCGTGAAACCTCTATTTATTAAATGCTTCCAAACATTTTCACGATTTGCCAATTTCGAATTGTTGCATTTCCGACATGGACAGAACATCTTACCGCTTTCTAGGGCGAGCGGTGTGGAATCTGCTTGATGCATAAATGTCTCCAGTCCCGCAATGTATTCTTTCGTCACTCTCCCGTTAGCATCTCTATGCATATACATCCACCTCCGCAACTCGTAGACATTCCCAGAGCCTGACATTTTTTTCCTTTCACGTTTTTCTTTTTTTTCTTGTTGGTGTGTTTAAAATGATGTTGAAACTTCCATATTTATAGAAAATTTTCGAATCTGGTAGTTGAAGTTTTGCGATGAATTTGCGAGGAAAAGGTAGGTAGCAAAAAAAAACGTGCTTTAAAATTCTTCGTTAAGTTCACGTATATCATTTCCTCGTAAAGGTGACGTAAATTTACGTTGATTTAACGAGGAAATTATATTTCCAGTTTTCCTCGTAAAGATAATGCAAGCTTTACGTGGTTTTTACGAGGAAAATGTATTTCCTCGTAAAGACCACGTAAAGTTACGTGGGCTTTACGACGAAATGTTATCTTCGTTAGTTTACGAGAAAATAACGAGGTTTATTTCTTTCGTTGTAAATTCCTCGTAAGTTCCTCGTACATTTACGAGGATTATATTTCCTCGTTAACTTTCCTCGCCAAAATGCTGTTTTCTTGTAGTGTTTTGACTATTTTTATATTTCAAATATTTTAAACAACTTAAAATAGCTTATATTTTGGATATTAACTCGAAAAATAGCTAACATATTGAAGTATATAAATATGATTTAAATACATTCGAATATCTGAAATATTTCGATCGGATAAGGTTTAGTTATGGTTCTCTAGATACCAAAATGGTAAATCTGTTTGGATATTATCTAGTTTCGGTTCAAATTTGGTAATATTTTTTTGTTTAGATTTGTTCAATGAAGAGTTGATATTATAATTTCCATTAATTGTTTGTCCAATAAAAATATTTTTTTTTGAATTTGACACTGATTTAATTGAGAAGTTAATGAAGTGTATTTAATTCAAATTTAATTTTTAAAAACACATTAATGTAAGTGGAAAAGACAAAGCATTAAAATATGAAGTATTATTTAATTGTGTATTTAATTCAAATTTAATTTTGGAAAACACATTAATCAAAGTGGAAAAGACAGTATTAAAATAGGAAATAATATTTAATGTCAGTGGCATGGAAGTGTAAATAAAACTGAAAACTAAGGGTTATTTTATATGGGTACTTCTCTTTTAATAATATAGATTAGATTCATTTTTTATAAGTTAACAATCAGTCTGCTATGAAGCAGGCTTTAACATATTTTAGATGTTTATGAATAAACAGACTTCACGGATCCCCTTGGGACAGGTTTACAGGTTAGTCTGCAAAACAAAAATCTAAAAAATAATTTTTGAACCTTTGTCTCAAATTCTAAATAAAAGGTTACTTTATACAAACATAACATGTAACGTATTAATTTAAAGTCTTATTTTCATCTCCTGATAAAAAAGGTTACTTTATACAAACATAACATGTAACGTATTAATTTAAAGTCTTATTTACATCTCCTGATAAAAAGTTATCATTTAAGTTTTAAATGGTCCAACAAAATATATCTTTTATGAGTACTAACGATGGGTTCTAATAAATTTGTTTGAATATGATAATTTGATATGGTTGAAAAAAAAAATTAACAATGACAACCCAGCGAAGACGGTCTAGTATAGATCTGGACATTTGGATACCCATTCGGGTATATATACTATTTATTCGGGTATCGGTTTTTTGGATTTTAAAAAATGATCCCATTCGGATATTACAAAAATCGGGTCGGATTCGAATCGGATCATCTCGGATCCGGGTGGGTTCGGATATATCCGAAGTAACCAAACTATCCGATTATACTCGGATATTTTATATCAAAACTACTCAAATTAATCTAAAATAACTTAAAATCCGAAAATGCTCAATTTAAATAGTTCGAATTGGTTATTTTTATCTGAAAACAACCATATATATAATTTTATTTGAGTATTTTTATCCAAAACATTTATTTTTATCTATAAATATCTAAAATAACTAATATGTTTGATTTATAATTTTAATTTTAGGTATTAATACTATTAATTAATAAAATTTAAAATAATGTTTTATATATATAATTATATATTTGGATATGTTCGGATACTCATTCGGTTCTCGGTACGGATCGGATTTGGTTTTGGTTTTTTTGATTATTGAAAAATGGACCCATTCGAATATTTTGGCAGGATCCGATCGGGTCGGTAGCCTATTTTTCGGGTCGGTTCGGATATATATTTCGGGTATGGATATTATGCCCAGTCCTAGCCTAGTGGTTTTGAAGGAGTTTCGCCTCCAATACGGATTCGGATTCGAATTTCGGTGACCAGTGGAGAATTAACATTTCGGTATTTTCAAGAACAGGAAACCGACACGCGGACTGAAAACGTAGACTGCAAACACGTGACTAGTCTAGACTTACTTCAATTGGAATCGGGACCAGGATACATCTGTATAAAAATTAACAACGACCCCATACCGTTCCTTGTGAAAATATTAAAAATTATTGATCAATTAATGCCCTATTTTAATTTGGTTCATTGTCATTTTGATTATACGTGACCATATTTGTAATCGGTTTATATAGTTTTACTTGTATGGACGAGAATACGAACCTTATTCTAATGGTGTTTAACATATAAATTGAGGCATATATCATATGTCTAAACTATATGCTACACGCATATTACAAAAAAAGAAATATAATTAATCACATGATTGTATATACCGATGAGATATACTTACATATTCTTTAATGAAAAATCTCAATGTTCTAAATACAGCAGTATACTAATTAATAATTTAGATGTTTACAGCCAGCAATATTTTTGATTTAATAGATAAAAATTTAACTTACTAAACATTTTAATTTTTCTTTCAAAATTTGAATCTTAACAAAAAAAAATATTACAGTGGAAGTGGAAGTCCATTAATCTAGTGGTTTAACTATAGGTTCATTGATATTTTTATACCAAAAGATCTGGTATTCAAACCTTATAAAATGCAATATTATACAGTTTATAAAGAAAATTGTTACAAGAAGTTTTTAATATGCAATATGGTGGAGGACGTCAAATCAAACATAGATTTCATAAAATGATTTGGAGTAATATAGTCAAACATATTGTCGACTGTAGAATCGTCTGTATAATATTATTCATCATTGCTATAACATAACCAACTAGAAGTTAAAAAAAAATCACAAGATGTTTTAGTAACTATACAGTTGTAGTTATATATACTTTTAGTTTGTAAAACAAAAAATGTGTTACATAATATAATTATTTAAAAAAATCTGAATATCTAATACCATATGATCAACCGACTGTGAAAATATTAAAAAAATATTGATCAACAAAAACCACCCGTGCATAAATCTAGTACTGAATTAAAGTGATTGTTTACTCAAAGTTGCCAACTGGGAGTTGGTTCTTAAAAAAAAAGGTTTTTGTTAGTAGCGTTTCAGTGTGTTACCTCTTTGTTTAAAGTGATCTTAATCTCAATTTACCATAAAATGAAAAAGGATTATTAGGAAATATACATAAGTAAGAAAAAAGGATTACTATCACAAAATTTTACAAAATTTTTTTTTTTAATTAATAATCTGTGAACTCTGGCAATACCAATATGTTTTAATTTCCTGATAGCCAATGAGAACTGAACTGCGAATTACTATATTGATTTTTTTCCCAACCACGTTGGCTTTAAAAATAACATCTTAAAGCAGCATATGATAACTTTTCGACGTTAAAATACCTAAACAGCAAAAATTATTGAGTTTTGCACAAAGTTAATTATGAATCTGAATGTGTAGAGATGAGCTGATGATCATATATGTCATGGAACCAAATCGGTTTTATGATTATCTTTCAAATTAAAAATGATGCATATATGCAAATGCAATAACATTTACTTTTTTTTCTTTTTGGGACAAATACACATTTTCTTTTCTAATAATATTTTTCTCCAGTTTAAATAATTGGAAAACATATTTTTTTTTCAGGAGATTGCATGTGATCACGTAGAATTGGATTGTAGTGGTCTCCACGCGGACCGCAATATCTCACGGAACCCTAATTAACACGAAGCCAAGTTGTATATAACCTAGACAAGACGAAGCAGACAACAGGGAAAAATCCCAAGGACTGTTTTTCTTTTTATTCAACGGAAGTTGTACTGAAACACACAACCATTAGCTATGTTGCCTTCTGTTCAAGCTACACATCACCCGAGTTCCGATGACAACATGGAGGATGAGCACACTGCGTACTCCGCCACCGTACACAAGCTTATTATTTTTATCGATGGAGGAGCTCTGGGATTGCTTCAGGTGGTCACAAACCAATCACCAACCAACAAAGCAGACCGTGGAGCCATGATCCTTTGTTTCTGGTTCTTCACTCTTATCTACATCGTCCTACGAGTCTTTGAAGCCAAGCTTCGGAACAAACCTGATACCCGTAACTTTCTTGGACATGTTAGTCATCTCTTTGGGGCTCTCGCATCCCTTATGCTCATCTATCTTATTTCTCCAAGCTTCACTCTTTTGGCAGTTCCTCTCTGGCTTGTTTGGTTCTTTGTTGTTACGTATGTCTCGTTCTCAAAGATCAGATTCCCGGAGGATAACGCCCTTGCCGCAGATCTCCCAGTTTAAGATAGCTTATCGTATTTGCCGGAGCTCAAAATAATCATGTCGTCTTCCTGCAGGGATATATCCAATTCCGACCGGTTGGCAATTTGGCACCTCTATCTTTATTAAGTTACGTATATTCCCAGTGCATGGTCTCGGGGATCTTAAATTAGTAATTAAGAGTTAAGTGTTAAATTCCGGAGACCGCTGTGTGTACTTGTTTGTGGTAACTCGATTGAATAAATGTATGATCTAATTAAGACCGTTGTGTGTTGTTTGTTACATTTGGAAATATACTTTGTTCGGTTCTTTTGGTGGGAGTTCGACTAAATAAAATGCACTACAAAATCTATCACACTTAGACGTGAGTTCTTTGTTCTCAAGATGACCAATGGTATATTTCTTAAATCTATTCCCTTGAAATGAAGAAAACAAGTTAGTTTTCATATGCCATTTTAAACCACCCATTTTTTCTTTCTTAATTCAACATTTTTCTACTTAGGAATAAGTCATTGATCTATAACAAGTAAGTTGTGTTCTTTTTCTTTTCTTGCTCTTTTCAAAAAGCCATACGACACGCTTAAAGGTGCACAACAGTTTTTTTTATACGCGTGGTTTTTACCAAAAAGGTCCACTACGCGCTATGTTTTTTTTTACGCGCTATGTTTTGCCTTCTGTTATTTGAGTCTATTAGACCACCTGCAATGGTAAAAAAACAACAATCCTTAGCACAAAAAAAAATACTATAAAAATGACATAGGTCCCACGATTTTGGGATTGTGTGCCATCAAAACCTCTTAAAATCCTTTGCTAAGGATTGTTTCATGGGTGAGTTCATCACTGTGCGCGGGTCCCATCGCCGCGTGGGGACCCGCGATTGGCTACTTTTTCCTTTTTTTTTTTTTTTTTTTAAAAAAAACTGAAAAGAAATAAAAATAATAAAATAATATAAAAAACTAACCTTGGTATTGGAGCTATGAGTTTACCGTTGCTGGTGCTCTTAGGACATCTCTATCAATGAACCGCAAGGGAATTCACAACTTTAACTATTTTTTCTATTATTTTTTTCGTTTGATTTTTTTAAAAAGGGTCAATAGCAGACTGCCACGTACCGTGAGATCCATAAAAAAGTGATGAAACGAGTTTATCCGGACGAATCTTAGCGAGACGAGTTCGTCACTATTCATTATTATAATTTTTTGGGATATGTGAGAGCTTCCACATGAACCCCTCTTCTATCTTTAATGCAGATGCTCTTAGTAACAAAAACATAATATAGAAATATAGCTGCGTTCGTTCTCAGTTGCGGCAAAAGCCCCGTCTGTTTACCTATTCTGCAACTTACGACTTACAATTATCTGCGGACTTAAGACTAAGCTGAAATGAATGACTAAAATTAAAAGTTGTACTGTGTGATTTGTCGTAGGTCACATATAGTAAGTCAAAATAAATGACTTTATAATCTTTGTTATGGTTTTATAAGTTCTAGTTTTAAGTTTTTTCTACAAATTATCTACGGAATGGTATGGTATGGATTTACACATAACTGGTGATGATTTATTTATAGAACTGAAGATTCTTCGAAAATCAAGATCTGTGAAGTTCAAAAGCTTATTGAAGTGTTTACATTTTAAAAAGATCGAAAAATTGTTATTAAAACACATAAATTATTTATCGTATATATATATTATTAACTATTCTGATATTAATCACCACAACTGAAAGAATTTTTTAAAAATAAAGATGATAAAAAAAGTTTGCATTCTACCATGTCATAAAATATGTTAAATGAACTTTTTATGTTCTCTATTCAAACAACTATAATTATAAGATTTAACTGTATATGTATTGTGGAAGATTTGCGAGAAACAAATGTAAAAAAAAATTTTAACAATAGAAATTTTTATAAACTGCTTATAAAATTTGATTTTTTTGCTGTTGATATTATTTTGTGATTTTTATATAATATATATAAAATATAAATTTTAAATGTGACTTGGGGCATTATAAAGCGTTAGGCCGGCACTTCATGTAAACGATCTTAATCGCAGATTGCATGTCACATGTCGAAGATCATGCAACACATTAATGAATATAGTTTTGGTTGTAGGTCGCGACACATGTAAACAAATATAACTAAAATAATGTCGAAATGAAAATCGTAGAGAGATGTCGTAGACTATCATTTTTAGCTTCTTCTTTTTTGGTAAAATAATGTTTAGCTTCTTTTTAGAGAAAATGACAAAATAGCACCAAACCAAATTTTTGTCACAAAAAATGGCATCAAAAAGAAAAAAAATAACCAAAATAAGTTTTATTAAAGGGTAAATATGCATTTATAACCATTGGGTTAACTAATTTAAGACTTAGTGTTTAGAGTTAAGAGGTGAGATTTTAAGAATGTGTTCAAATTTTTTAAAATAAAAATAAATATTAAAATTTTCAAAACAAAAATGTGCTATTTTGTTATTTTTTTTTTTGAATGCTATTTTTGTGATAAAAACTTAAAAATGCTATTTTAGAGATTTGGCATTCTTTTTATCTTAAATTCCCACCATAGTGGTAAAACTCCCAAATGTTTTTTAAGGTGTAAAATTTAATTTCTGTTGCAAAGCTTCCTAACTTATAAAGTTCTTCATAAACCATTTTTTATTTTTGTCTTTTGAAAATTTGTAAATTATAATAAAAAGACGCATCTAACAATATGGAAATTCTTAAAAATGCATCAGAATTTCTTCAAAGAACCCGGAAAACATCTTGAGGCTACTTTCTTTTTAATCGAGTCGATTGCACATTTAAATTTAATTATTCTTAAATGATTTTTATACATTATTATTTATTAATTTTTGGTTAAATTGTATACTTTTCTAATTGCTTATATATCTGTCTAATAATCAGCTGAATTATATATATATATATATATATATATATATATATATATATATATATATATATATATATAAAATAAGCTGAATCATTTTAGAACTGTAACAGTTGAAGGCCATAGTAACTAATACAAGGGGTTCAAATCATTCGCGAGAAAAAAGATTGTAAGACCATCTCCAATATATTTCTTTTTTTTTTCTTTATAATAGAGGTGAGTTTATATTCAATTGTATTCTTCTATTTTTTTCCTCTAAAAAATATTCTTAAAAGTTTTTTTTTAATTTTACAATTAATACTCTTTAACTTATAAATGTTGAATGCTAATCCATTCATTATATATTTTGGATTTTTTTCATAAAAGTGCAATAACAATTTAAAAATTTTTATTACAAAAAAACATTACACAAAAATAATAAACAAAGTAGACATTATTTAACCATCATTATTACTATAATTTTCTCTTAAATAATCAATTAATGCATTATGAAATTAGAAATGAGCCTTTTCTTTTATCTTTGATATTTTTGAATCGACTTAAAAATTTCTTGGAATCGGTTATCTTCATCATCTGATATTTGAAGCAACTAATGATAAAATCAACAAGTTTCATGTCCATCCATTTCGTTTGGACAATATTATAACGATCTTTGTAGATTCAGAAGAAACTTACCTGAATATTAAGTTCTTTTAATATGTTTTATTAATCAATATTTAAGTTCAACTTAAATATGTTATCAATATGTAAAATCTATGTGAAATTTTTAATAATTAAACTATAATTAATAATTTTAGTTTAAAATATAAATTTAAGTATTATTTGTTTAAAATTGACTTTCACATAATATAGTAATATTAATTATTTATAAGTGTAAAAATTAATAATATTATGTAAACAAAAGAACAATTGGGTTTTATGTGTAAAGATAATGTATTTCTACATAAACATGTATAATTAGTTATAATCACAAAAACTTAAAAGGCTATTGTGTAAATAAAAAAATATATCTATCTTATTAAAACTCAAGTACAAAATTGGATTTTTTGGAAACTTGAATAGGAGGATTAAAAAAGATTGGAGTGTCTGGAAACTTGAATAGTAGTCTTAATGAAATTTGTTTGGATACATGAATATTAGTGTATATATTAATTGTGTTTCCATATTTCACTTACTTTTACAATTTAATTAATTATATTATCTTAATAATAATTTACATCATTAATTATATTACCATAATGATAATAATGCATATTTTTATTTATTAGTTAATCAATATTAACTTTGTGCCAATTATAAGATCAAAAAATGTTAAATAATTAGGTTTTACATATGATTAAACGTTTGGTTTAGTGTATTTTACTAAAATACTTTTATTTTAGTTTTAATCGGTGGAAAATTGTGTACCCTAAAACATAGTTCAAAATTATGTTTTCATGAATAAAATAAAAATAATTAAAATGTGCTACATTTATTGTCATTTAATTTTTCACTCCATATAATTATTTTACTTGATAATTTTTTTTATTTCATTTAATTTAGCCAAACACATAGAAAGAGTTTTTTTTATTAATTTATAAAATCAGTTAGACATGAACATTATCTGTCTATTTAGATACATGTGGTTTTTTCGGATATTGTTTTTTTTTGTTTTGAAATCAAGTCCCGCTTGAATATATAAACTTATGTGTGGATTTTGAGTTGGATCATTCTGGATCTGGATGAATTCGGTTATGATGTATAGGAACCTAAAAATATCTAAATAACTAATGTGTCTAAAACGGGTTCAGATATTTGTAACAAAAATAGCCATATAACCTTATTCGGTCCAGGTATTTTGAATATCATTATTATATTATGATACATCTAAAATATATAACACTAATTATGAAAAATAAATATCAATGTATACAAATATATTTCAGAGGCCAATTTAACAAAATATTAGTTGGTTCAGTTAGAATAAATATATTTAAAAAATTTATATGAACTGAAAAAAAAATCAATATAAAACTATTGTACATTTGGATTCAAAATCATTTCTTTTAACAACAAACTACACAAATATATTGATTTGTATACAAATTTAAATTACAATGTAAATATTTAATTAGTATAAAATATGTCACATTGTTTAAACAAAAATATCAATGTAAAAGTATTGTACAGTTGCGTTTTAAAATCATTTATTTTAACAACAAGCCAATAAATATGTTGATTAGAGAGGAAATAAAACAAATGCAGAGAAACACATAGTTTACCAGATACATTCTATGTGTCAAATTTATTATAAAGAAAATTTTAATAAAATAAATACATTCAATAATTACAAACAAATAATATATTTCATAAATATAATATCCGAGCTTTTGAAACGCGGATCAAAATCTAGTCTCTATTATACAAGAATGCTATTTATTCCCCTCAATATAGAAGATAAATAGCAATTTCTATTTTAGAGAAATAAATAGAAGTGGGATGAAGTAGATTTTACTCTCCTATAGTGTTTTTTTCTAAGAGAGGATTGGAAATATTCTAAGGTAAGTTTATCAGTGGTGGGGAAAGTCCTTAGCATAAACCCCACCACCTTTTTGTAAAAACAAAAAAATATCCTTGATTAAGAAATGTTTTGCAAAGATTGTTAGTATCTTTGCCGAGCACCACGATAAGCGGTAGCCTGCGATTAGTTCATATTTATATATTATCTTTTTGTTTAAATCAGAAGAAGAAAAAAAATTTAAGGACCCAAAAAAAGTCCTAACTGATAATCATGCCCTAAGTGATTCGCACCGAATCATCATTGTCGGTGGCTATTCTCTTGGAACTAAAAAGTCCCTCTCGAAATCTGTCATATTAGTTTTTGGTCTTACTTTAACTTTTGCTATTATTTAATTATTGAGCATTTTCAACCATTCGATTAATAAGATCTTTGAAAGAAAATAGCGAATCGTTAACAAAATTCTCTTCCGAAACAATTTAAATTTAATTAGTTTTCAAAAAAACAATTTTAAGTTTAATTAGCATGTGGCTAGGACATTTTTTTTTTGGCTCATCAAATACTTTTCATTCACCTAAAATGTTTGATACACTGGTTTATCAGACCCAATCTGATACTTCAGTGGCTAGGACATTTAACAATAACTTATTTTGATTTGGAAATAAAATAAACACAAGAAAAAGTAAGTGCCAAGTGGTGGTCCCTTCACCATCTTCTTCTTCCTTCCGCCTTTACATATCTAAGAAAAAGGTTTCATCTCATATATTCACCAATCCAAGATAGTACATGACGTAACCATATATGACGTAATAGGTGAATGACTATGAACCTTGGCTTGTTCATGTGCAAAAAAAAAGAATAACACAATTGCGTGATATTTTCTTAAACAGCATTTTAAAATAGAATACAGTATTTTAATTTGTTTGATACAAAAATATCATACATTTCAAATAAAATTAAAAATTATGTTTCCGTGAGCCCCATCTAAAATTCCCTTTAATTCCAAAACCCCTATTTTTGTTTCATTATTTCTTTATTAATAGTTTTACCATTAAATTTAATAGCTGTTTTTGCCTCTCGTTACCTCCAAAATTGTATAGTTTACTAGTATTAAACGCATTGTTTGGTTTGACAAGTAATTAATTAACGAAAGATTCTTAAAGGTTTCTAACATAAAAATGAATTTAGGTACCAAAAATCGTTTACCACTGTAGTGAATATATATTTAAATAGCAATAAAATTATATTAACAAACTAAAAAATATAATAACAGTTTAATTTTTGGTTGGTTAAAAATATAAATACTTCAATAAAATAATAAATATAGTTTTAAATACATTAAATATATTTTAATTAATATTATAAATAGTAATTAATCTTTTTTTAAAAATCTGCGTTATATTATTTTAAAACATTTATGTTATGTAGAGTATTTTTACTGGTAAACTGTATAATAAATTTATTTACTGAAAATTTGCTTAATGTTACTGTAGATATAAATTAATAAAATATTATTGTTGCAATACTATTAATCTATATAGTTTCTGGTGTATGTGTTATACTGTTATGGAGTATGCAAACGTTTGCAGTCATAAGAGCATCTCCAATGGTTGGCTTCATTTTTATTTTCAAATATGTACTTTCTTCAAAATGAAGAAAAAAATGAAGCGACATTCACTCCAATGGTTTACTTCATTTCTTTCTTCTAAAAGGAATATTCTAAATATATTCTTTCTCCACTTTATCATTAATTATTAATAACATCTTCTAGTTTTTTACATTTACTAATTTTGCCCAACTATTTTATTTCAACATAATTCAACATGTTTAACATATCTTATAATAAAATTATTATACCAAACATAAATAAATAAACAAAAACATTAGATTTTATATGTTTAGTGTTAATAAACAAATGATTTACCAGATTATTAAGTTTTAGTTTATGTTGTATTGATAAGTTTAATATGTTTAGTTTTGTGTTATTAATTATGTATTTGACTTTTTATCTTAATTAAGTAAGTTTATTTTATTTATTAGTAAAAAATTTAAGTATATTTAATATTTTAAATTGATATAATGAAAATAACAACTGAAATTAGAAATTAATTGGATTATATTAAAGCATATTGTTTATTTTGGTAAAAGATACAAATAAATAAAAGTTAAGGATCAGTTTGCAATGAAAAAGTTCATCTTCAAAAAAATGAAGATATGTACAGTAGATCTTCAAATTTAAAGTAACACTGTTCACGGCTTCATTTTGAAGCAAAATATGAAGTAGGGTTGGAACAAAACTTTCTTCAAAATGAAGCAAAAAGTGAAAAATGAAATGGGGTTGGAGATGGTCTAAAGGGATATAAGAGGTGTGTCATTTTATTCTCTGACTTATCGTACCAAAAGAAGATCTTTTTTTTTTTTGAGAAAGACCAAAAGAAGGTCTCCACTATATGTTCTTGTCCCCCGGTCCATATTGTTTCTACAAAAATGATTTTTAGCATTTTTTCAAAATACAGTATTTTATATTCTAAAAGTTTAGAGTCTAAGAGCATTCAATGGTAATGATCTCAAAGAAGCTCTTAAAGGAAAAAAGTTAAGACATGTTCTTGATCGAAAGGGAACTGACTTTTTGAGAACTATTTATGAAATGTATCACTTAACAAATTGCAGATTTATATTTGTTTAAAAATTATTTATTTAATAAAATATTAAATAAATGTTAGACAGCGGAAAAGAGCTTCTTCTTCCATTAAAGATGCTCCGAAGTCCAAAGTTTAAATCCTAAAATAACAAAAAGTCATAGCGGTCACTGTTCCGGCGACGATGAAACTGTTCTCTGCTCCGACAAAAATCCAACCTTTCCCACTGAGGGACACGTATCAACTCTTCTAACCAATTGAAAGACGCGTGGAAAGCTGCTGTTTTTCTAGGCCTTTCTATAAATGGAAATTGCATCCAATAACTATAAAAAACTCAAATCCACTACCTAACCAAAAACACTCACTCTCTCTATTTCTCTTTCTATCTCTCTCTAACTTCTCACTAAAAATTTAATTACCTTTTTATTTGGGTTATTTGGCAAATAAACCCTTCTATAAATCACGGTTATCTTTTATAATTGGGTTTTCAACAGGATTGTAATGTGTTTTCAAATTGGTGTCCATTTGTTTTAGAACTAATTATATGAAATTGACAAAAACAAAAAACAAAAAACAAAAGTAAAAAAAGCACCTAATTATTAGTACGATAAATAAAGATTTAAGCCGGATACTTGTTAGGGTAGTCTCGTAATACACTAGTCATTAAAGTCCCAGCGTTTCGCATGTATGCGCCTATGTGGGACTCGGAAAAAAAAAGAGAATTCTTTTTTTTTTCTTTGATTCAAAAAGAAGAAAGAAAAAAGAGAATCCCATCACATGAACTCTGTACATATTGCCTTCGATTGTACTCGTGAGAGTTAAAGCTGAGAACATCAATAACAGAGTTATCTTCTTCATAATAAAAACCTTTTCTCACCGAGCTTTCAGCAGGAAGTGAGACTGTGTGGTTTAAACTTGAAAACTTTTGAGTCTGGTTTATGTTTGAAATGAGATTTCTTTAATGAACATGAAATGTTTTTAACAGTTGCGTTTTAGAATTTTCCGAGAAACTGGTTGGAGGATTTCCGAGTTATCTTGGTCCAGTTTGAATCAACAAGCAAAATACAGCACTGCAATGGTGTAAAAATTTATCCTCTGGGCAATAATAACAAAACAAAAAGCTCAAATTGATTCCTTCAAAACAAGAGAGAAAAATTTTTCCTTTTCTTATCTAGATAATTTTATCTTTTTGTGCTGCTAATTAATTTGTTTACAAAGAGCTATAAAATTTGTTTTTTTCAACTGTCTCTTTTGTCTTTTTTTGGTAAGTAATTATGTGATCAGAGCCTCCTCCTTGTTTAAACTATTATTAAAAATAAATTTTGCCGATTTCGATTAAAATGGAAACTTTAGGAAATATTATTGTAAAATATTATTACAATTTTCACCTTAATATCCAATACCAACAATAAAATTGTTTGATGTGTAGATTTTGGAAATTACTTATCTTATTGTTCTCTTGTTGAACTGAACTTATCTTACTGTTACAGTATTTCATTTTTTGACATATTGTTATTATACTTCTCTATGTTACTGATTTATTATTATATTATTATATATCTAATTTCTTTATGTTATTGTTCTATTATTTATTATCTCTCCCAATTGCAATGAATTAGGAAAATAATATTTTTAATTTATTGTCACAAATTTTAACATAGTTTTTTCATGAGCACTCTAATTTTTTTAATACATCATAATAGTCTTTTTTGTCATCAAGTCTTTTTTAAAAAGGATTTTTTTTTTTATAATTGCTAGATTAATTGATTAAAATAATTTAGTGACTATAATTAATAATTATTAAATCAAATAAAACATAGTATATTTAACAATCTCAAAGTCAGGATATTATTTCTATTTGTTGTCAAAAAATTACACTTAAAATTTTATGATCAATCTAGTTATATAAAACAAATTCCTAAAAACCTTGAAAAAGTTATGTTTCAAACCAAAAACCAAAATAAAATATTTAATTGCTAGATTGACTAAGAATAAGTTATTGATCATAAGTGTTAATCAAATGAAACATAACATCTCTAGCGATCTCAAAGACATGTATATTCTATTTTGTTTGTCACAAATTTACACATAAGTTTTAATGATCAATCTAGTTATTTCCTAAAAAACTTAAAAAGTCATGTTTTAAATCAAAAACAAAACAAAAGGGAAACTTTTTATATTTACTAAATTGACTAAAATTATTTTAGTGATCATAATGTTAAATCAAATGAAACATAGCATCTCTAACGATCTAAAAGACATGTACATTCTACGTGTTTGTCACAAATTTACACATAAGTTTTCATAATCAATCTAGTTTCTATATTTTTTTTCCCTGAAAACCTTGAAAAATCTTTTGTCTTAGTCAAAAAAAAAGAAAAAAAGGAAAAGAATTAACTTAGTGATCATAATGTTAAATCAAATGAAACATAGCATCTCTAACGATCTAAAAGACATGTATATTCTACGTGTTTGTCACAAATTTACACATAAGTTTTCATAATCAATCTAGTTTCTATATTTCTTTTCTCTGAAAACCTTGAAAAATCTTTTGTCTTAGTCAAAAAAGAAAAAAAAGGAAAAGAATAACAGATTTTTAAAAATGTTTCTTTTTCTCAAAAAATGATTTAGAAAACCGTTTTCATGCAAGTTCAAATAATGTTTTGAAAGAAAAAAAAAGAAAATGAGAGGAAAAAAGAAATTATAATACATGAAGTGTTGACTCTGTTGTTGGTACTTGGCAGCATGACTTCTCCATAGACAAAATCTGAAAGATAGGGGCTGCTTACGCACATTCATACTTCTTTCATCACCAAAAATGTCTGAGCTTCAGTTCATATTGCATCGGAAGTCTGTAACAAAAAAAAACTTAGGCGATTCCTTAGTAAAAGGACAAGAGTCGTAAAAGAAATGTCTGAGCATCAGTTCACGACTTCTTCTTAATTGTATCACAGATAAGACTAAAAAAGAATACTTGACACAAAAGGACAAGAGTCTAGACCCTAGACCCTAGAACCATGTTGGCATGTTGAACTAGGAAAATAACGCAAATTTAACTCGACAGAGCGGAGCCTGATCCTGTTTTTCTATCAACAACAAAGCAATAAAAAAACTAGACTCTAGAAAGGATTTCGATTTCAACTCTTCAGCCAGTAGTAGCAAACAGTGGAGCTCAAGGGATAGAAAAAAGTCAAACGTTGCATATAATATTGTTACAAAGCGAGCATCAATGATGTCCAATACACGACACGTGCTCAACTAGACCATAACAGAATATCTATCTACTTCACGCTAAAAGCAGAGAGATTGTGTATATACGCAGTAAGAGAAGACCAAAAGCGAAAGCAGAGAGAGAAAACTTACTTGAAGTCGACGAGGGCGGAGAAGATGAAGTGGTCAGGTCCATCGGAACGATCTTGATTCACACCGCCCTTTAGGAGCAACGACGGAGACTTCAAAGTTCAAACTCTCACGCTTTTCGGAGATTTCTGGATTCTCCCCTTCGGCTCATCCGTGCAATTCACAGATGTTGCTTGCTTCTTCTGTGGCTGCTAATTAACTCGTTTATATAGAGACCCAAAAAGACACTTTCCTTTTAACGGTCTTTTTTTAACGGTCATATTGTGAACGGTCCTTTTTTAAAACGGTCATATTTTGAACGGTCTTTTTTTCGTAACGGTCTTTTTCTAAACGGTCATTTTGTGTAAGTTTGAATTTCTTTTTTATTTTCCAAATTGTATGTTCTGTACTTCTGTGTGACTAATCTAAAAAATATGATCACTTTCTTTATATCGAATAATAATGAGTTAGTCGACATTATGCATTGGTACATTTTTCATATTACCTTTACTTTACTTTTTTTTTTGGGTAAAATATTAGCTTTTACCTAATTATGATCTAACATTAGAAGTGGTTCAAAAATAAAAGATCTAACATTGGACATGTCAAAACCATCGGACCATCGGTTATCCCTTGTTAACGTGTACCCAAAACCTAAACTATTCGCCTTTAGCATTGCGTGTTACATATGATGATTAACTCAATTTATGTAACTGATACTTACTATCCAATCAACATATTCAATTGACTTTTTTTTATTATGCCTTGTTACTAACCTTCACCTGGTTCTAGTATAACTGTTTGACAACTAGCGGTGGATACAATTACTCTTGCTTATCCTGTATTTCATACTTAACCCATAAAGTTGGGTACTTGGTTTGACAAAATCGAGTATCAAGTAATTTATTTAAATAGCTTGTAAGTACAAAACAAATATCAAATATTAAAATAAGAGTAACGATTTGGGGTTGTTTAGTTTGTTACCTTTTGTTATTAAACAAAGATATACTTTCTTAATCTATAGTAAGATAATTCCTTGTATGTTCATTTCCATAAGTGAATCAAACATAAGTGATATATTTATATTAATATTTTGAAGCTTTTTCATTATTATATATTTTGTTTCTCGAATTGACCAAAATAATGAGATGTTTAGCTTTGAATTCTAACGAATTATCAATTAATTTATCAATAATTTTCAAATAAATTGCAAGTAATTTACTAGTAACAAGTAACAAAATAAGGTAAACAAATTGCAAGTCCGTCATTTTTAGCAAGTACTTGAAACATTAAATACTTGTTTTCAATAAACCAAGTATAAATCTAAAATTTTACTGGTTATACAAGCCATAATATCAAATATACCAAAAATACCAAATACTCGACTCGAATACATTCCTGTTGACAACCGAGTTTATGTAGCACTCATCCAGTTCATTTAAACCGGTCCATTCCACATATTTCTTTCTCCCTCCATAATCTTTGAAATTATTGATTAAACTAATTATCAATTTAATCTCAGCTTCATAGACCATAGTCCCTTCTCATAGCTGACTTATATTAGTACTTCACAAAACGCAATTATAATTAGATGTTTATCTCTGATTAATCATCAACGGTATATTCAAAATTGAAGAACTAGGTCTTCACCAGTGTATTCACACGGGTTATCATGCATATACATATATACACACATATCTATCTTATTAAAATAGGAACATTACAACTTCTTCTAGATGAATTTTTAAAGATAGACCTCATATATTTAAATTAAATGTCTCATTCTTTATATATAATACGTATCATAGTCTAACTTTGCATTGATGTATTTCCTTAAATACAGTTCTTCTTTTTGTCCATATTCCATATATGATTTTTACATTTATTACATGTCGATTTAAATAAGATATATACTAGAATACTAAAAATATTAATTGTTCTATAATTACCCTATACAATTCATTTTAAATTGATCAGTATATTTTCATTGGTCATATTAATTTATTAGTACGAACAACATTAGGTATAGATAAGTCATAGACACATACATAAAGATATGACTATTCTTATAACTATGTTGGGCCTAATCTACTTTCTAAAACAAATAACACATAGCTTCATATATTGTATAGAATATAGTAATATTGTATAGTATTATATTTATACAGTAATACTAAAAACAAACCAAACTGAAATATAATATATATCAAAAATGCTTTGAACCATTACACAAAAAATATATTAGACCTCAGAGATCAAATTCATTTTGAAATTACGTAATAATTATTTTAAAAAATTAAATTTCGTAATGTACAAAAAAACATAAGTTTTATATAAAATTTTGTGTTACAATAAAAAGACACAACTCGCGATTGCAAAATGTTATTTTTACATACGAAAGACAGTTTTGATATTGTTCTTTAAACACAAAATTGAATATACAAACTCGATACTACATAAAACTAAATAATATAGAATACATTTTAAAAATAAAACCCGTGCGGATGTGCATATGTTTATATAATATATAAATATATTATGTTACACATATTTTTATATAAATAATATCCCAATGTAAGTTTTATATGATAAATGTTGAAAATACAAAATATATAGCACTCTATATTTTAAATAATATAGAAAAAATTACTTTACGTTATCATAAAATTTAAAAATCAAATTTAGTAATTAAACACATTGCTTATTTAAACACATTAGTACACATTGTTATTTATCAAAATTTTATATTAATACATATTTCGATCATGTATAACATTTAGTTAAAACAAAGATAAAAAAAATTTGACTCCCGCTCGGTCGAGCGGGTGATGATCTAGTATATATATATATTGTAAATATTTAGTGTTATTCACTAATTCTATAATAAATTTTAATGCAGGTCATTTGACAACAAAAATATTTTATGTTTATATTATGATATAGATTCATAAAAATATTTGATTTTAATACTTTTGTTTGTCCACATATTAACCCATAAATTTGATTCAAATATTGAATAACCTGTTTTTTACTATAAGATTTTTTTTTGTCATCCTTTTACTATAAGATTATATAGACCATATGAATAGTTGGTTTAAAAAGATTGAAGGATTGTAACAATTTTGTCATTAACATCCCGAGAGACAAATGACTGATATGTAATTTATCAGATTCGTCATTTTATAAATATTATTTCATGTGAATTATAATGTTTTCGGAATTTATTGGGGAAATTCTGCTTTATCTCACTTTTAATACAATTATTCATGTTTTTTTTTTGTCAACATTAAACTTTATTGAAACCCAAGAGTTGAAAGTGTACAAATATTAAAGGCAACACAATAAAACAAGATACGTATAAGTTCTGATCTACAAGATAAGACACGTGTCAAAAAGAAGTCACGCATCTTGAAACCTCTAGCTTCTCCGGTAATTTTCACGGTCTTCATCACCGGTGATTTTCACCATCGACCTAACGCCGGCGAAGCTTCTTCGTCTCCTCTTCAACACTTTGACTGTTGCCTTAATTTGAACTTTCTTAACTCACTCTTTCGCTCTAACCGTTGCTTCAAATTGGGACTTCAAACCTCCTTCGGTGATTTATCACAGGGGATACTCAATCATATTAGAGAAAACTTTTTATTGGACCATCTTCAAACAGGAAGATGCCAACTCTACTAAGCCTCTCATACATAGACTGATGTTGACCCTAACACCTCCATCTTTCTTTCCATTTGAGATACTTCACTCAGTTCATAAGAGAAACATCTCTATAAGAGGAAGATTTACACTCATAGAAAAGAGATTAGAGCATAACCTAAGAAGAAAGAACCCAAATCGGAACAAACGGGATAAAATTAATTTGCGAAAGAGGGGTAATCCGCTACGGAAATTTTATAATCGGCTTAACCGAAAAACCCATCGCTTAGCGAACTTGAAATTCTGATAAACGGAAACAAAAGGGATGGATCGAACGAAAACTATAATACAACAAAAAAAGATCGGCTTAATCTCTCTCCCTCTGAAAGATTTTGAGTTTGATAAGAGGGATGGAGACATTTTCTCTCTCTATAGTAGAGAGAGAGGGCCTACAATTATTCATGTTTAACTTTATTAAATGAACATTTTCAAAAATACTTAAAATATGAGGTTTCATTAAAGAGTCAAAAGACCATTCTAACTTTTGCTTTATAAATTTATAAATATAATGATTATTTAAAGAAATTAAAATATAAAATATAAAGTTTTCGAATTATACGTTTTTCAAATTCAATTTTTATATTTTTTAATTTCTTTAAAAAAAATTGAAAATTATTTTTGAAATTATTTTAAATTTTATTTTGAAGTTTAAGTATTTATTTATTAAAATCCTAAACCCTACCTTTCCAAACCCCACCCTTTAAATTTAAATCTGTCTACTAGTTAATATTAAAATTATAAGAGTTTATTTACTTATTTAAAGCTAAAGGTAAATGTGGTTAAGATAAGATGAAAAGTGATACTAAGAGCATTAGGAAATGTAATGGCTAGTTATATTGGTAATTTATATCTTATGTTATGTATGATAAATTAATGTTAATCACATATTTACAATTTAGTGGGGATTATTAATTGGTTCTAGTATTTCAGTGGATTTAGAAAAAAATTTGGATTTAAAAATAATTGACAAATCCCTTGATTTCAAAATCAAGCAAACAGATTTCAAAATCAATGATATAAATTCTAAAATCAAAATAAGTGAATTATTATAAATTTATGAAATGGATTTGAAAGTAAAGTTCTGATTGCGTTGGAGATCTAATTTATCATCTTCATGCGATATAATATATAAAATCATGGAACCAATAACAGCATATTTAAAATTAGACTTTAAAATGATAGAACCAATAACACTTGATTTAAGTTGAATTTTCAAATCTATTAAAATACCTAAACCAATAACACCCCCTTAGTATAACAAATCAAATGAAGCAACCGGTTTATATATCCATAAACGAAGTGTATGTTAATGATTAAAAGCGTAACCTTTAATCATTTGGAGTGTACAAGTTCAAAGAATAACTTGTCTGAAAATGTAAGCCTGAGAAATGGTTAAAGTGCAGCATTCTGAACTGTGAAGGTTCTAAATTAACAAAACTGATGAGAGACAATGAAGGTATATAGTATCTGATGTAGGTTACGTTGGTATACAAGTCGATAGCTTCTATCAAGAAAATTCCAAAATGGTATGATTTTCCTTTGTGAAGACAATGGATTCAGACACGGAGAGATTTTGTAAGGTTCTCGTTATAACCAGTTTCTAACTCTTTATCTCACTCACATTATGCATATCAATCCCTAGTTCATAGTGTTTTCGACAACACAGCTTCAAGGTGTTTATTTTGTTTGCTTGTATGTTGTAGAGCCTGAGGGGTTTCTTTGTTGTGTGGTTATGTAAAGTTAGACCAGATTGTTTCTCTGCATATATAACATTGTTGTAAGCTTATTTAACCAAGAATGCGTAGCCAATTAATTTTTTCACTCTTGGACAATTTTCTCGAATATTCATTTTCAAATTTTTGTTACAAAAATAGTCTTCAAAAATAAAATGACCAAAATAATATTTTATTTTATTTTTAATTTTTACTATTTAACTTTTATTTTTTTAAATTAAAATCTTATCCCAAAACCCTACTCTTTAACTTTTATTTTTATTTTATATTAGATGATTATTGTGAAATGATCATCTTTTTTTTTTTTGTTTTTGTATATATGCATCTTATGATTTTTCTGGAAAGTGGCAGGGAGCTAATTATGGTCTAATCAGCTTGATTAGGTTTCGTTTAAAAGAAAAAAACGTGGTTTCATTCACTCTAATATGTCCAAGATTATTAATTAATTTAAATTTTAACAATGGTTTAGTTAAGTACCCCAGACCGGGAACCGGCTACGAATTTCCCGGCGGTCAACAGCTTAAAAACGCCGAATTGTAAAATGTCCAAATGGTATCTGAGTTTCCTCGAAATTACAATTTGCCCCTTTCACAGTCCAGTGTCAACTAAAGGGCAAATCGGTCATGTAAATTCCGATAGCAGAAAAATCAAACCACGACGCGATCTGAACGTTCCCCGTTCACATCCCCACATCTTCGCTCTGTTACCCTGCGCGCAGGATTGAGTCAGACTTCACTGAACCAACTCGTCCCCGCGGATCGGACGTTTACACCTCCGAGGCAACTCAGTGTTGAGGCTTGTGGCTTCAGATCTGTCGCTTGAGCTCGCCGTGAAAAAATAAAAAAAAAACTGGGGAATGGCTTCCTCGGAAGTCGATTCCCGACTGAGCCGAGTCGTAACGCCAGCTCTAGAGAAGATCGTCAAGAACGCTTCGTGGCGTAAACACTCCAAGCTCGCCGCCGAGTGCAAATCCGTCATCGAGCTGCTCAATTCGCCGCGGAAATCGCCCGATCCCGACGATTCCTCCTCCTCCTCCGTTCCTCCAGGTCCGCTTAACGACGGCGGCTCGGTGGAATACTCGCTCGCCGACTCCGAACACATCTTCGCCCCTCTGATCAACGCCTGCGGCACCGGCCTGGTGAAGATCGTCGAGCCTGCGATCGACTGCGTTCAGAAACTCATCGCGCACGGCTACATTCGCGGCGAATCGGATCCGTCGGGTGGACCTGAGTCAATCCTCTTGTTTAAACTGATCGAGTCTGTTTGTAAGTGCCACGATCTAGGAGACGAAGCGATTGAGCTGCCTGTGCTCAAGACTCTGTTATCAGCCATCAACTCCATCTCGCTGAGGATCCACGGGGACTGTTTGCTTCTGATCGTGCGCACGTGCTACGATATTTACTTGGGAAGCAAAAACGTGGTGAATCAGACGACTGCTAAGGCGTCTCTGATTCAGATATTAGTGATTGTGTTTCGGAGAATGGAGGCGGATTCGTCAACCGCCCCCATTCAGCCGATTGTGGTGGCTGAGCTAATGCAGCCGGTTGAGAAATCTGATGCGGATGGGACGATGACGCAGTTTGTTCAGGGCTTCATCACCAAGATCATGCAGGATATCGACGGCGTGTTGAATCCGACGATGGTGGGATCGGTGGGGCAAGATGCGGGGGGACTGGGGAGTAGTAATACCACGGTGGAGACGACGAATCCGACGGATTTGTTGGACTCTACTGATAAGGATATGTTGGATGCTAAGTATTGGGAGATCAGTATGTATAAGTCGGCGCTAGAGGGAAGGAAGGGGGAGCTTGCAGACGTTGAAGCTGAGAGAGATGATGATTTAGAGGTTCAGATTGAGAATAAGCTGCGGAGAGATGCGTTCTTGGTGTTTAGGGCTCTGTGTAAGCTGTCTATGAAGACGGCTCCTAAGGAGTCTTCGACGGATCCGCAGTCGATGAGAGGGAAGATTCTTGCTCTTGAGTTGTTGAAGATCTTGTTGGAGAATGCTGGGGATATCTTTAGGACAAGCGAAAGGTATCTTCTTTTGACTAAAATGTTTGCTCTTGTTTGAGAATGTAAGAGCAACTTCATACTGATGAATTGCTATCTCTGTTGTACAGGTTCTTAGGTGCTATCAAACAATACTTGTGTTTGTCGTTGCTAAAGAACAGCGCTTCTACTCTTATGATTATCTTCCAGCTTTCTTGCTCTATTTTTATCAGTCTGGTTGCAAGGTTTCGGGCTGGACTGAAAGCGGAAATCGGAGTTTTCTTCCCAATGATTGTTCTTAGAGTCGTGGAGAATGTTGCTCAACCAAATTTTCAGCAGAAGATGATTGTTCTTCGGTTTCTCGACAAGCTTTGCTTGGATTCACAAATCCTGGTTGATATATTCTTGAACTACGATTGTGATGTCAGCTCATCAAATATTTTTGAGAGGTATGTTTATGCTACCTGATGCTTTGCTTTTCATAGTTTTAGTTTTAATGAGGTGAAAGTTTTTTCGCGTAATTTCTGTTTCCGCTGTATGATCATGTTTAGGATGGTCAATGGTCTCCTTAAAACGGCTCAAGGGGCTCCTACTGCTACATCTTCAACGCTGTTGCCACCTCAGGAGGCTGCTATGAAACTTGAAGCCATGAAGTGCTTAGTAGCCATATTGAAATCAATGGGAGAATGGTTGAACAAGCAGTTGCGCCTGCCAGTTTCTAATTCGCTGAATAAATCTGAAGCACTTGAGATTGAGCTGGGACCCGGAAGTCCTCAGTTGGCAAATGGAAATGCTGATGAGTCTGCTGATGGATCAGATACCTATTCTGAATCTCCAGGAGGTACATCTGATGCTCTAGCCATCGAGCAGCGCCGGGCTTACAAGCTCGAACTTCAGGTAAGTATGTAAAGATGTTTGGCAGATAATTCAGAAGAGTGACATCCCATAATTGTCATGTGGTCCTTAATACTAATTTAAATGTTTGTCCCAGGAAGGTATTTCTCTTTTTAATCGGAAGCCAACAAAAGGCATTGAGTTTCTCATCAATGCTGGTAAGGTGGGGGAGTCTCCTGAAGAAATAGCAGCTTTTCTCAAAGACGCGTCAGGGTTAAATAAATCTTTGATAGGCGATTATCTTGGGGAAAGAGAAGAGTTACATCTCAAGGTTATGCATGCGTATGTGGATTCTTTTGATTTCCAAGACATGGAATTTGATGAGGCAATAAGAACCTTTCTGGAAGGTTTTAGGCTGCCAGGAGAAGCACAAAAGATTGACCGAATCATGGAGAAGTTTGCTGAACGTTACTGCAAGTGTAATCCTAAGGTGTTTACTAGTGCAGACACAGCTTATGTTCTTGCATATTCTGTGATCATGCTCAATACTGATGCCCACAATCCCATGGTGAAGAACAAGGTTTGTTTCATTCATTTTATATGATAAAAGCAACTATTCTGGAAGTTTGAGATAGAATGTTGATGAGGTTCTTTGTACTTTTTTTTCTCTTTTGGAACATATAGATGTCTGCCGATGACTTTATTAGAAACAATCGGGGAATAGACGACGGAAAAGATTTACCTGCGGACTATATGAGATCGCTGTATGAACGGATAACAAAGAAAGAGATAAAGATGAAAGAAGATGATTTAAATTTGCAACAGAAGCAATCCACAAGCTCAAACAGAATGCTTGGTTTGGATGGTATATTAAACATAGTGATCCGTAAGCAGGGGGGAGATTCATATGTGGAAACAAGCGATGATCTGATGAAGCATATGCAAGAGCAGTTTAAAGAAAAAGCTCGCAAATCAGAGTAATATCACTCACTTTTCCTTGCATTAAAAGTTGTTAACAACCTTTTCTATCGAGACCACCATTCCTTTATAACACATTGTATTAATTTCAACTCGGATTTACATTCCTGAACTGTTTTTATCTTGTAGGCTTCTTTGATCTGATCCCGTATTTATACTTAATTTGCAGGTCAACCTACTATGCTGCGACAGATGTGGTTATTCTCAGATTCATGATTGAGGCTTGTTGGGCTCCTATGCTTGCTGCATTCAGTGTGCCGCTAGACCAGAGTGATGATTTGACAGTTATCCACTTATGTCTGGAAGGCTTCCACCATGCAATACATTCTACTTCGTTGATGTCAATGAAGACTCATAGAGATGCTTTTGTGACTTCACTAGCGAAGTTCACTTCACTTCACTCCCCAGCGGATATCAAGCAAAAAAATATTGAGGCCATTAAGGTTGGTATCCTACTTAGTTAAGTTTTATGCTATTGTTGTTTGTTATAGCCCCCCTGCCTAGCTGTACTGAAAAACATGTTATGGATCTCGAATATCTTTCCCCATCTTACCTTGTTCTCTGTCTATCCCTTGTGTTACTTTCATGTCGATGATGTCTCCTTCCTGCTCTCACTGTCGCCTTTTTCTTGTAAAATTTGTTTGAATCCCAATTAATATTGGTTGTTTTCCAGGCGATTCTCAAACTTGCTGATGAAGAGGGCAACTATTTGCAAGATGCCTGGGAGCATATACTAACTTGTGTTTCCCGTTTTGAGCAACTACATCTCTTGGGAGAAGGTGCTCCTCCAGATGCCGCTTTTTTTGCTTCCAAGCAAAATGAGTCAGAGAAATCAAAGCAACCCAAACTAAATGTGCTTCCTGTTCTGAAAAAGAAAGGTCCCGGGAAAAGTCAATATGCAGCTACAGGTGTCTTGAGGGGTTCATATGACAGCATGAGTTTTGGTGGAAAAGGTTCTAGGAACGTGAGACAAGACCAGATGAGCAGTATAGTCTCTAATTTAAACCTGTTGGAGCAGGTTGGTGAAATGAATCTAATATTCGCACAGAGTCAGAATCTGAACAGTGAAGCTATAATAGACTTTGTTAAAGCTCTCTGCAAAGTTTCTATCGATGAGTTACGGTCTCCTTCTAATCCACGCGTTTTTAGCCTCACAAAGATCGTTGAGATAGCGTAAGAATAGCCTAGTTCCTTCCTTTCTTTTCTTCTATATACTGCATGCATATAAGAGATGTACTCTGTTCTTAGCATTTTTAAAGCATATACTCTGAACATCTTCTGTTCGTACTTGGTGACAGGCATTATAACATGAACCGCATAAGGCTTGTTTGGTCAAGCATCTGGCAAGTGCTATCGGGTTTCTTTGTGACCATTGGATGCTCAGAGAATCTTTCTATTGCAATTTTTGCAATGGACTCTTTGCGCCAGTTGTCAATGAAATTCCTGGAACGGGAGGAGTTGGCTAATTACAACTTCCAGAACGAGTTTATGACACCTTTTGTCATTGTTATGCGTAGAAGTAATGATGTTGAGATCAGAGAACTTATCATCCGATGTGTTTCTCAGATGGTATTGTCGCGTGTGAATAATGTTAAGTCGGGATGGAAAAGCATGTTCATGGTAGGCATTTTATTCTTTTCTCTTGTAACCACATTTATTTAAAGAAGTTTTCGTTTACTTATGTAATCTCACAATGTGTTTTCTTTCTTTGCAGGTTTTTACCACAGCAGCATATGACGACCACAAGAATATAGTTTTTCTATCCTTTGAGATTATCGAGAAGATTATTCGAGAATATTTTCCATACATAACTGAGACAGAAACCACCACATTTACAGATTGTGTGAACTGCCTTGTTGCATTCACCAACAACAGGTTTAGCAAGGATATCAGTCTCCGGTCCATAGCTTTCCTCCGGTATTGTGCAACAAAGCTTGCAGAAGGAAATCTTAAATCACCATCAACGAACAAAGACAAGGAAACTTCTGGAAAGACTCCTCAGTCATCTCTCCACACAGGAAAAAGCGGAAGACTAGAGAACGGAGAGATCGTAAACAGCAATAATCAGCTATACTTTTGGTTTCCTCTACTAGCAGGTATAGCATTAAATCGAGTAGTCACTACATTTGGCTACCTTTTTCCCGTGTGTTATCTAAGTTGAACTTTATTATTCATGTGTTGAACATTCCTATTTCCGATTTGCAGGCTTGTCGGAGCTTAGTTTCGATCCAAGACCAGAAATCAGGAAAAGTGCACTACAGATTCTGTTTGACACCTTACGCAACCACGGCCACTTATTTTCTCTGCCATTGTGGGAAAAAGTATTCGAATCTGTGTTATTTCCTATATTTGACTACGTACGGCATGGTATTGATCCAACTGGCGGAGACGAGTCTCCAGATCAAGGAAGTCATGGTGATGTGGACGAGATAGACCATGATGCTTGGCTATACGAGACCTGCACGTTAGCACTACAGCTTGTTGTGGATCTCTTTGTCAAATTCTACACTACAGTCAATCCACTTCTAAAGAAAGTACTAATGCTTCTTGTGAGCTTCATAAAGAGACCTCACCAGAGCCTTGCAGGGATTGGTATCGCTGCGTTTGTTCGTCTTATGAGCGACGCTGGTGTCTTGTTTTCTGAAGAGAAATGGTTAGAAGTAGTGTCGTCTTTGAAAGAATCGGCGAAGACTACGTGTCCAGATTTTTCTTATTTCCTCAGCGAAGAGTATGTGGAGAGAAGCCAAAGAAATGCAGAGTCTGTGGCTCCAGTTGGCTCGGATGGTAATGAAGAGAGTCAGACAACAGCACTCCGTCTTTACGCCGCTATCTCTGATGCTAAGTGCCGTGCCGCGGTTCAGCTTTTGTTGATTCAAGTCAGTTCCTGTTCAGGCCTTTTGCTGTATGTTACATTTGTAATGTTTCTGTTGTTGTAATGTTTCTTTTCTTCCTTTTTCAGGCTGTGATGGAGATCTACAACATGTACAGACCTCAGCTCTCAGCGAAAAGCACGTTAGTTCTCTTCGACGCATTGCACGGTGTAGCGTTACATGCTCACAGCGTAAACAGCAACTCGATACTCCGTTCAAGACTACAAGAGCTAGGACCCATGACGCAAATGCAAGATCCTCCACTACTTCGTCTCGAGAACGAGTCTTACCAAATCTGCCTCACGTTCTTACAGAATCTCGTCACAGACGAAAACAAAGAAGCAGGAGAAGAAGAAGAAGAGGAAATAGAGTCACTCCTAGTCAAAACCTGTCAAGAAGTTCTCAACTTCTACATCGAAACCTCTTCTTCTGCGAAAAAACAACAGTCAGAGTCATCACGAGGAAGCGGGTACCGATGGAGGATACCTCTGGGATCAGGGAAACGAAGGGAGTTAGCAGCAAGAGCTCCTCTTATAGTTGCAACACTCCAAGCGATGTGTACATTGGAAGAAGCATCGTTTGAGAAGAACATGAAGTCTCTGTTTCCACTTCTGGCTAGCTTGATTAGCTGCGAACACGGGTCTAGTGAGGTTCAGGTTGCTCTTGCCGACATGCTAGGCTTATCGGTTGGTCCAGTTCTACTCCAGTGGTGCTGATCTTTTTTTGGTTTGGCTTTCAATATTTTCATTTCGGATTGTGATGTTAAATGATTGCCTATAGAGAGCTCTCTTTTTATTCAACGGTTCAAAATTAAATATATAAAACTCGCCTATTTGGATTTGATGGGCTTAAGTTACCTTAGGCCCAACCCACCTGCAAACTACGCCGTATTTGTCTGCACGTAGTTGGTATAACGGTCAACGTCTCTGTATATAACGATTAGATTTTCTACGTGGCAAGTAGTCATGAGCACAATAGTCAAAACCCTAAAGTAGACACACTCCTTGTCTTTATTTCTTCAGTTTCAGGCTTCTCCAGTATGCTCACCCTCTAACGCCTGAGACTCTGAGAGCTCAATCTATTTCGCCGTCGTTGCAACGTTCTCAGCTTCGATCATCTACACTGTGCGTACTATTAGCATCACCGCCTCCATCTGATCCGTCGCTCATCTCTCTCGTTGTCTATTAGAATCCTGATTGAATTTCACCTTGAAAGATGACAGCTTTGAAAGGTTACGGCTTGATTTCCGTTGACTCTGCCCTCCATTTCCCTCGTCCACATCAACTCGAGGGCTACAAGAGGTTTCACTATCTCTTCTGCGTTTAATCTATTTCTTACCTGATGATTCGTAATAGTGTCAATGATGATTGTAAAGATAAGTGGTACAATGAATACACATAATTGTTTTGGAGAAAAGCAATCACCTTTGCAAAGATCTGTTATGTGGATTAGTGCTTTAGAATTTAGATGTTTAGAGTAGTTGGTCTTTCTGAGACATAACTCTTACGATGATCTCTGAGTCGCTGTGTTATGCGTGTCTATTTCCAGACAAGGCTCTGTCTCTCTTAAATTGTTAACACGCTCTGCTTTATCTCTGATAACGCAGAAAGAATGCGAGATGGGTCTCTCCAAAAGCAGCTGTAGTACCAAACTTCCATCTCCCTATGCGCAGTCTCGAAGACAAAAACAGGTTCCTTTGTGTGTTTATATTGGACCAGCTTCGGTTCCTTTCTAATGTCCACCAGTGTTTTTGTTAATGCCACAACTTTCTCTTGCTTTGTGTGGTTTGCAGGACAAACACAGAAGACATAAGATCCCTTAGAGTGATCACAGCCATCAAAACACCGTATCTCCCCGACGGTAGATTCGACCTCGAAGCATACGACGAGCTAGTCAACACACAGATACTCAAAGGCGCTGAAGGCGTGATCGTCGGCGGCACAACCGGGGAAGGCCAGCTGATGAGCTGGGACGAACACATAATGCTCATAGGCCACACCGTGAACTGTTTCGGCGCAAGGATCAAAGTCATTGGGAACACCGGAAGCAACTCCACCAGGGAAGCTATACACGCCACCGAGCAAGGGTTCGCTGTGGGGATGCACGCCGCTCTCCACATCAACCCTTACTACGGGAAAACATCTGTAGAAGGCATGACTGCTCATTTTCAAACCGTGCTTCACATGGGACCGACGATTATATACAATGTCCCGGGTCGTACGAATCAAGATATACCTCCGCAGGTTATCTTTAAACTCTCTAGGAACGTTAATCTAGCTGGTGTTAAGGAGTGTGTGGGTAATGAACGTGTTGAGGAGTATACTGAGAAGGGTATTGTTGTGTGGAGTGGGAATGATGATCAGTGTCATGACTCTAGATGGGATCATGGGGGGACTGGAGTTATATCGGTTGTTAGCAACTTGGTTCCGGGTTTGGTTAGGAAACTTATGTTTGAAGGTAGAAACTCTGAGTTGAACGCAAAGGTTATGCCTTTGGTGGATTGGGTGTTCCAGGAACCGAATCCTATTGGGGTTAACACAGCTTTGGCTCAGCTTGGAGTTGCTAGGCCGGTGTTTAGGTTACCTTATGTGCCGTTGCCTGTGTCCAAAAGGGTTGAGTTTGTTAAACTTGTGGAGGAGATTGGAAGGGAGCATTTTGTAGGGGAGAGGGATGTTCAGGTGCTTGATGATGATGACTTCATATTAATCGGTCGGTACTAGTTATGTTTTTTCCTTGAAGATTGGTTCTGTTTATAGTTTCTCTTTGGCTGATGAGAAACTTAGAGATGGATCATATAGTTGCTCTGTTCTGTTGCTTTTGTGATGGATCTGGTTGTGTTTTTTTAACTTGCTATCTTTTATATGTGGATGATTCTGTTTTTTGTTATACTAAACGGCAGTGTTCTAATAAAAATTGGGAAATCAGCCAAAAAAACACTGAACTTTGCAGGAATTGCCAACAGAAACATGTACACTTGTCTAACCAATAAAAGTCTGAACTTTTGTTGACTTATTTAGATTATTAAGAAACTTACGATTGACTGGCCAAATTAGCACACTGTTAAACGAGAGTTAAAACAGCGTTAACCCAACGTTAACTGTTGACGTTAAGTGAAACGACGTCGTTTCGTTTTATTTGATTTGAAAATAAAAAAAAGGTAGACTCCGAGGTTCGAACACAGGTTGTTTGGATCAAATGGCAAGGTATTTTACCACTATGCTAGTGGCACATTCAATGTATGAACAAACACGTTTGCTTTTATTTGGTATTGATTTTGAATATAAAAATTCTCTAAAAATTTAAAAAGTCTTTAAAATTCCAAAATTTTGAAAAATAAAGATTTTTTTTATAAAATTAATTTTGAAATTGAAATTAAAAATAAAATTTTATTTTTACTTTTAAAAATCAAAAATCTTCCAAATTTTACATTTTTAAAAACAAATTCCAAAAAAAGAAAATTTTCATTTAAGATTAAAAAAATGAAAAAAATAAAAAAAATCGAAAAATAACAAAAAAAAATTATAAAGAAATTTGAATCTGAAATAATCAGAATCTATAAAAAATAATTTTTTTAATTTTTTTATTTTTTTATAAAAATGCCAAAAAGAAAATTTTCATTTTTCAAATTATTAAAAGAAAATTTGAAAAAATAAAATAATTCGAAAACAAATTCAAAAAAAAGTGATAAAAATTTTCAAATCTGAAAACATATAATAAGAAACTATAAAAAAAAACAATAATAATAATAATAAAAATTATTTTTTATAGTTTCTGATTATATGTTTTCCGATTTGAAATATTTTAACTTTTTGGAATTTTTTTCGATTTTTTTTTCAATTTTTTTATAATCCGAAAAATGAAATATTTCTTTTTGGAATTAATTTTTCAGTTTTTAGAAATTTTAAAGATCTTTTTAAGTTTTTAGATAATTTTTTTATATTCAATCAGTACCAAATATAACTAAATGTGTTAATAGTTTCAATGATTGAGCCACTAGCCTAGTGGTAAAGTACCTTGTCATTTGGTCCAAACAACCTGGGTTCAAACCCAACTCAATGGTCGACTTGATTTTATTTTGAAATCATGTAAAACGACGTCGTTTCATCTTATTTCAAAACGACGTCGTTTCACCTAACACCAACATTTAACGATGTCATTTTTTCTGTTAAATTTGCTGACGGCGTGCTAAATTGGCAAGTCAACGAAAACATTGTTAATTAATTCTAAAGTCAATGAAAAGTTTGTGTTTTGTTTGACCAGCCCATATGTTCAGGTTTCTTTTGGCAATTCCCGCAAAGTTCAGTGTTTTTTTGGTCGATTTCCCAATAAAAATTGGTGTAGTTGGCAAATTGGAAATAAAATGATTTTATGTGATTCAAATTAGTTTGAACCGTTCTAACCAGCTAAAAATAATTTAAATTAATTTAAACTAGTCTAAATCTTTTAAATCAATCAATAATGTTAATTTAAATCTACACATTTTGTTTGTATACTTGATTCTTAAATTCATCAAAAAAAAATTTGTAACTGAATTTACAAACTAAAATATTTAATATAAATATAAAAATAAAAATATAACAAAAATTTGGGGAAAATCACATAATCTTTTTTTTGAAAATTGTGCCCAACATTGACACTTTAAACCTTAAATTTTTTTACTAACACTTAAAATTTGTAAGTGACTAGGTTCGGCCAACTCCCATAATCTTGGTAGCTTTTTACTAAGCATCTAGTTATTGTTTGGTGATTTTTTGAACATCACTAAAAGAAGATGATGATCATGGATATATATATTAATATTTAGTACATAGATGAATCTAGGCTCCAACTTTGGGTCCGGAGCCTGAGGTTTCTTTATTTTAGTAGAGAAGGCGAAAACAAACGTACTAAAGAAACATGCTTCATGAAGATCACTAGAGGAAGGAGGAGGATGAAACAGGGGAGAGTTATGGATGAAGCAGAGAGAAGAGAGCATTATTTTCTTGGTGGAGAAGAAGTGCTTTCTTCTTTAAAGCCTCGTTCTCTCGTATAATGCTTTGATTCTCTAGAAAGAGCTTCATGTTTCTCATCTCCATCTTCTTCTCTGCCCACAGTATTCTTCTCCTCCTGCGTCCAAAAAAGGAAAAAAGAAAACAGGTTGTTATAAACTTGTAATTCAGAAGGCTAAAACAGAGTCAATTGTGTCTGAAACTGAACCTGGTGAGATTAAGGACACGGAGATGGGTTTGTGTCTTAAGTTTACGTTTGTTGTGGCACGAAGCTGATGTCATCGTGGGTGTGCGTGTGTCCGGGAATGATTCTGAAGGTCTCAGACACATCTTCTTTCTAGTATTATCCCGCATAAAGAACTGAGTAACACATAACGGGAAAGTAAGCTTTATATAGAAATAGATAAGCTTGTGTTTTGTAAGAGAGGGAGACAGTGATGATGAAGTCTTTTGAAGGTAATGATGGTAAAAGGAAACTCATGATTACAAGAGGGACCGTTGATGCATGGGTTTAGAACGCAGATGATGAAGAAGAAGACCAAAACAGACTCTCACTCTCTCTCTTTCTGTTTCTTGTTCTTGATTGAATACTTACAATATTCATACAGGAGACTTTAGTGAGGTACTTGATTGAATACTTACAATATTCAAACAGTTGAGGTACATACTAAATAGACCATAACGATAGACAAGTCATTCAGTTTCACACATATTCTTTACTTGTATTGTAACCGACAAGGGAAAAGTTACAAAGTATGGACTAAAGTTTGATTTGATTTCTTTCTTGTTTTAGTTATATTAGTTTGATTTTTTTTTATAACTACAGCTACAACCTTTTTTTTACCACTGGACTAACTCGACGTTGGTATTAATTTAATTTGAATTTGATTTTTTTTCCTTTTGCTAATTAGTTATATTAGGTGATTTCATGCTCAAATAATATTATTTTATCAAAAATAAAGTTTATAATTTTAAGACTTCAGTTTGTATCTTTGGTATTGAAACTTCATTAATTATTTAAAAGTTTAAATTATAAAAAATGTTATTTGTTAGGTTTTGATTGGAAATAAAAATTTAGTTTTGATTTGATTAGTCAAAGTTAAATATATATAAAGAGTAACTTTAGTTTACATTATATTTTATATCTTTTGAATATATATATTCATTATATTATATATATATACATTATATTGTATACATATACATTTTATATATATAACTAAATATATAATATATATAACTAAATATATAATATTTTAGTAAAAAAATATTTATTCTGTTTATTGTGACTTGTGATAAAAATACACTAAATTAACTGAAACATGTTTTACATTAATTTATTGGTCAATTTTGTAAGTGATTATCAATTGCTTGGCCAAAAATTCACTTTGATTAATCCAAATCTTTTTTTCCGTTCCTGAAATAAGATTTTCTAAATTATTCAAATATATTAAAAATACAATGGATATTTACAGTTAAACTTTTATTTATTTATATTATGCAAATTTTAATAATTATCAATCAATAATATTTAATCTATTCAAATATTTTTAATTAATGTATCTTTACAGTATACAAAATATTTTTAAAATATAGAAAATCTATCTCGTAGAATTAAAAAAAAAAATCTAACAGATTCCTACTTTCCGATAGGGAGGGAGTATAATAAACAATTGGATGACATGTTTTTTGTCTGAAATCTTTTAGACTGGCTAGCAGAACCAATAATAATTCAAAACACCTGACTATTATATAGTAATTTTAATTTACTAATATATCTATGTAATTGATTGATTCTAACGTAAAAACACCATTGAAACACTATTTTAACTTCCTACCAAACTCTTTCCAATGTCGAGGTCTTGGATTCCCGGCGGCAGCACATTGGCATCTTTCCTCATAATTGGAGCCAAAAATTTAAGAGAAAAGAAGCTTGATTCCTTATACTCTTAGAGACCTCTATATATCAATAGTTCCTATATAAAATATAATCATGTGATATGAATAGAAGCAAAAAGCATAATTGATGAGGCTAAGGACTAGGACCACTAAAAATTGTTACTCATTTCTTGTGTTGATATTTTCTTGAGATGAAACCAAAAAAAAATATTAAAGAATATGGGGAAGAAGCTAATACTACTAAAGACTAAATGGCAAATTGGAGTAACAAGTCAACATCTAGAATTATTAGCATGCTTCAAAAATGATCAAAGATGTTATAATTATATACCTATTTTTTTCTTTTTTTTTGACAACAAACTGAATTATATTTCTAGAACAAGGATTCAATACAAGACCCGGAGAGACCTATATAGTGCGACCTTTGCAAGAGAGTCAGCGGCTACATTATTAGCCTATTATTCTCTACTATTTCTAGCTATTCTTAGAGTTAGCATTGTCTACCACAAACAAAGAGATGATGGATACCATGCATCCCAACATTACATAAACTAAAGATTGTAAAAGCATGAAGCAATTATCATAAATGGCAAAAAATTACCGTAGAATTTGGGTGATTCTGTAGTTGGTACTGCTTACAGTGATGAGTTTTATTTAACTTGGGCGTAAAAATTGTGTCGGTTGTGTGGGAATAGTAACATAATCTATAAAAGTCGTTAGTTTAGTTATATTGATTAGACTTATCAACGTATATGTTTCTATAAAGTACGTATCCACGTACCAAGAACTTTTGGGTCATCCTAATAACGTTGTAAGCAAAGGGATGCTCACAGAATGATTTTACTGTGACAGTATCATTTACACCAACACTCCGAAACAAACATGTGAAAGTTAAGCGAAGCTTAATGTTGATTTTAGCGAAAGGGTTGATTGAATACATGTTTATTCAGAGCCAAGCTTCACCAATTCTGATCCACCACCTTCGACTTTAACTACACGCAATTTGAAACAGAAGTAGATGCTTATTTACAAAACCATCTTACTAGTGATAAGAATTGTATGCTCAAAATGTAAACATGGTAACAAAAACTTACAGATGGGCTGGTGAAGATGATCAACTGCTTATCTTCAGTGGAAACTAAGAGGTTAGTGTTGTCTATGTTCAGAGCCATAGCTGTAATATTCTGCACTTTACCAAGCTTCATCACATGGAATACCTACAAAAGAAGAAGAGTTTCTTGTTTGTTAGGAAAAGTTATATTCTTCAACAACATCAAGAGCCATCTAAGGCCCTTGAATAATAAAGTAATACTCCAGTTCTAAACATAGCTAAGTGAAACATTAGCATTGAACCCTCAAAAGTTTCCGAGTTAATGTATTTGAATATATGCTCCCAATTTTTTTAAAATATTTTTACTAAAACTCTTACTAAATTGCTTAAGACCCCAAAATCCGGTGCTGGTAATACCTTGAGAGTATATAAATTGAGGAAGCATATAGATGGAGATGGAACGTCCAGTATGTTAATTGCATTGTCTCCACTTGATGAATCTTCTTCACCAGTGTAGGACAACGAGTTCACGCCGACCACAACGTTTTGACCATCCATGGATAGTTCCATGCAGCTTATAGTACAAGAGGAAGGAAGTTTCGCTTTCGAAATAAGAACACCATTGATAGTGAACGTGCTGATAGAACGATCTGATCTACTCCAAACCACTATAACTCCACCAGAAGAGATGCATAGAGCATTGGCTTTGACGCCAACAAGCCGTCTTATTAGTCGGCCTTTCCTTATGGAATGCACTAGAACATCCGGTGATTCAGAGGAAGAAACAACTATTCCATGATCTGAGCTAACACAGCAACATGTTACTTCTCTTAAGTGGCCATGTAGCACTCGTATGGGACCTTCAATGCGTCGCTTTTTGCCTTTGTTAGCCAAGGTGTTGCTTGCGGAGGAAGGTGCCTCAGAGCTTTTAGTCTGTTGGGACTCACTTGTTTGAGAAGTGACTCCCTTGTGAAACCTCCACATCAAAAGAGTTGTATCTCTTGAACCTGTCACAAGGAAGTTGCTGTCTGGAGACAAAGCTAGGCATGTTACAGGAGCACAGTGACCAAAAGCTGTTTCTAGTGTTTTGGCTCCATCAGATGAGACTAGCTTGATGCTATTATCCACATGTCCACCTAAATAACATAAAATTTCATTAAAAGAAGATCTCCAAAATAGCACATTTTAAAAGTTTATTCCAGAAAATAACACAATGATAAAAATATCTAAATGACCCTAACTCCTAAAACTTAATCTTACACCAACCTTAAATAATAAACCGTGAACCCTAATCAAATTAAATCTTAAAACCCAAATGTAATTTTTAAATTTTTTTTAATAAATGTTATTTTTAGAAATATTCCTCTTGTGTGTTAATTATGTCATAAAAACATGATTATTGCTATTTGAGTGTATTTCTATTTTATTAATCACCAAACCGTCACAACAGAGTTCATAACCCTTAAAAACATGCTTACCAGTGATAATCTCTCCATCGGTTGTAATAGAAGTCACTGAAGAACTTCTGATTCCTGATGACCCATAAGCCTGTGCTTGAGGATATTCAGAATCACCTTTGAACATACGTATCAACGTCACACCAGTTGAAGCCTCCTTGGCGTGATGAAAGATGAAAGGAGTGCTCTGGCCGTCAGGTGTGTTTGGTTGCCACTTATGCTGTGCAATATGTGCTGCAGGACCATTCATGTCAACGACCACAACGTTATCAGAAGATGCCTTGATGGCTGCAGCAGGTAAGTTGCAGTGCTCTGGAGCTGTAACTGGATACGGTTTTATCTCCTTTGGGTTCCTAAAGATTGTCTGAACAAGAGTTTTGAAGTGTTTGTCAGATTCAGCTCTTTGTAACTTAGAACCTCATAACATAACCGTGTTACCTGCATGTGAAGGACATCTTTAAGAGGCATTCTTTTGACGTGAGGCACAGTCAAAAGCTGGGAAGGTGTTTGCCCTAGGTAAGCTATCTTGTCCTGAGTAGCTCGTTGTTGTACAGGATCCTTGATCTTGTCTATATCAACAGTCCCTTCGTATGTAGTGTAGAAGAACACATTATTTGACATTATAGCTTCCTTACCACGTTGCTTATACCTAAAATGAATAAGTTGATAAGTGTAAAAAGCAATCAAAATTTTCTAGCACCAAGTAGGAAACTTACCCAAAAATGAGATCAATCCATTCATGCAAATGTGCAGAGACATGGTCGCTCTCAAGAGCCATTCGTTGCTTGTGTACAAAGTCAACAGGGGTTTTAGCCCACGGAGGAAGGTTTACAGTACCAAGCTTTGTATGATTCTCGTTGGTCAACACCTCGGGAAGGTAAAACAACTCTGGAACCTACAAAGCATAGTGATGTGTCATGAACATATATGGCTACACTCTTCACTTGCAAAGAAGAGGAACTTACCAGCTCCTTCACATTCTCCATATCTTGGAGAACTCCTTTCCATGTGGCTGCTATGTCTGAAAACATTCGGTCTTCCCGGGCGAACTTTCCACCGTGCAGCTGAACTGAAAGTGTTGTAAAAGGTTCCACTCTAGCTAGATAAAGCAACACCTACCACATGGGATAAACCAAATGATTAAACATAGTGCATGGGACCATCATAAACACTGTGTCATAGAGAAGATAACCTACTGCTCCAGCACTTGAGTAATGTGAACTATAATGGAACTTGGGGATTACTGGATCTTCAAAGTTTGTATACTGTTCTTGAAACTTCTTGAGCCGCTCTGGGTTTAATGCACCAATAGGCTGAACATATACAAACTCACATTACAACAAGCTTTCAAGCTTAAAATGGGCCCATTATATGCAGGTATAGAGCCAAAACTACAAGTAGCACCACCTTAGAAAGATCTCTAAAGCTAGATGGATTTGTTAGGTCCAAGACTTCTGATGTATAGTCAGACAGAATCCATGGGAAAACAGGATACTGCAAAAAATTAACAAAAAATAAAATGACATCAAAATTTTTTTACATAAAAGTTAAAGCATTCTCACAACAACAACTCAACAAGATTTACCTGAGTGATGTCATTATAACTACGTCCAGACAACGTGTTGAGCTGCATTAAGTACTCAAAGTTGCTGATCTGCAAAAAGGATACAGCTTATAACAACATAAAGGCTTACTCCAGATGTTATTAGAAGGAGAAAATGAAATAGCATACCTCCCATCTAGACCATCGTTCCATTAACTGAGTTCTTCTCAAAAGTTGTTCTGGACTCTATAGAGGAAACATTTTATGTAAGTTTTGCAGCACTTAGAGAACACTTAAGATGGACAAAAACACACAAACCTGAGTTGTCAAGTATATATTGTTTAAATGAGGAGGCCTTGCTTGAACAATAGTCCTATATGCATTACTTCTTCCCTCAGTGTTCTATGGTGTTCATCAGAGTTCAGAAAAGTACTTGTGGTGGTTAGAGGAGGTAAGAAATTAACAACAAAGAGATGAATATAATGTAACAGAAAGGGTTCTTGAGATACCCCAAAATCAAAGAAGAAGTTTGAACGGTCGACCATGAATATTTCCAAAGCACTCTTTCGAAGTTGATATCTATATATTCAAGAAGTAGAGTGTGTTAAAATAGTGAGCTAGATATAGACAAACAGTGAGATGATGAAACTTTTACCTTCGGCTATAAATCTGATGAAGAGAAGACATCAACCAACTTCGATCTCTTTCTTGGTCTCCTGATTCTGAACCATCCACATGTTGGCCTTCACTCATGTCAACAAGAAAATTTATTCTCCTTGTTGTTATCTGAAAGGTTCCTTTCACAACCCTTAGTGGTCGGACCATAGAAGATGAAACTTCAAGAACAATCCTTTCATCAAGTTCCTTGAGAACCAAGTCTCTAGAATTTTGAACCACGTCTTGGTCACTCAATGGTCGAGGATCACTGATACCACTTGACAGTTCTATTGCATCCTCAAGTGAGCCAGACATCCTCTCTTCATTTTTCCCTTTGTGTTCAAGATCATCTGCATCCTTATATTCATCATCTTCATACATTATCTCCTTTGATATTTCTTGAGCAGCACGAAAAGTTGCATCATGGTCTGTCTGATCATCATAGTTTACTGCTTCCTCAACATGATCAGTACCAGTGTAGTTCCTCCTTAAACACTGTCTCATTCTTAAAGAACTTTCCATAGAATCCAGTTTCCAGAAAACCTGCAGATGTGAATGTGTTATTACATAACCTTGACATGTTTCATATTTAGACCAGGCTTACGTGTTTGGAACTGCATAAATGGTCTCCAAAGGGTCCAAAGAAGCATCTCATCTCTTCCAAGTAACGTATTAATTTTCTCCAACCACGTACTCCCATGCACAAGCGGTTCCTCACTATGTTATCATCTCGTTTACGCCTATCAATCTAGTGAGTAGTTGAATGTGGATTAGAGTGTACAGAGGGAATACAACAAAGTGTGACAAGGAAAGAGATCTAACCTCAGATCTCTGCATGTTACGTGCCAAGGCAAAGCTTGCAACAAGCACAGCAATAAACTTGTAGGACAAGGCATTAAAGTCTTTGCCATAAACTGATTTTGTATCCACTGGTTGGAGACACTCCATCCATGCTACTCCCATAGCTTCAGAGTCGTTCCACCTCTGTAAACGCTCCATGTCACTGATGGTCCTCCTCTGACCAGATGTGGCCATTGCAACAGCACTTAAACCTCTCCCCGTACCAATCTTGGCACTACGTTCAAGATCTCGTGCTGCAGCCAGGGCAGCTGCTTTTGCAGCAGCCTTAGCTCTTGGTGTACCTGGTGTGTCATCTTTGGGAGCCTGCAAGGGCTTCTGGAAGCTTGAGAAGCTCTGAAGTTTGGCACTCTTACGCTCAAGCAGTGAAGTGTCTCGCCTAAGAGATGGAGGTGCTGGTGGTGCTGGAGGTGGAGGCGCTTCCGAACCAGCTGCACCTGCGGCTATCATGGCTAGTGCCATTGCAGAAGGAGGAGATGCAAAAGCAGCTGCCCACTCAGGAGATATCATAGAAAGAGCCGCCTAGGATACAAAGAAACAACAACACAGTTCAATAACACACAACAAAACCTCTTAGGGAATGTGAAAAGACTTGTGGAACCTCAATGGGAAGTGCATCAGCAGCCAAGGCACGATCATCAACAGCAAGAGGATTCAAACCATCAGCAGTGGAAAGTTCATGAATGCCAGCTAAAAGAGGTCGCCACTTTCTTAGAATTGCAACAAATGGTGGTAGTATAGCCTCTAAATACTGCTTTCTTAGTGGCCTTTTGTCTCTGCTCACAGCATGCCATACCTGCAACACACTTGGTATCAAAGTGAGCATCAAATCAATCCACACAAAAGAATGTGAAAATATGGAGAACTAACCTCAGAATATAGAACACATGTAGTAACCAATACTCTCTGCCTCTTTGAATTAGATATTGGCATGTTTAAAAAAGGAGATAGCACACTGAAGATCAAAAGACAAGACACTTTAACTTCTTTACATAAACTTGAGTGGGCAACAAGTATCAATGATATTTTCTTGATTTACCTCCACAATAATGCTGATGGTGACATCTGAGAACTGATATCTAATGGTCCACTAGAAGAACCATCTTCAGAACTTAAATTTTTCATCAACAAACTATCTTCACCATGGTCTTCTTCCCTCAAAGACAAGAGAACCATTCTAAGCATGCATAAGAAAGGCTGATCACTATCCAGCAACTGGTAAAGAGCTTCCATCCCTCCCATCCCAGTACCAGACCCTCCACCAATTCCTAGGCCACCTCCAAGTCTAGACTCATCAAGCAGCAAAGCTTGAAGCATGGATACTGATTTTTTAACCAAAGGAAGTTCAATCCATTTGCCATGAGCATCTTTTTGTAAAGAACATTTCCAAGAGTCCCAACCACTTCCACCACCACCAAAACAAGTTGTTTTAGGAGGTAGTCCAACACCATACCACAATCTACTCCTGTACTTCCAGCCCTCAGCCAAGTCCATTGTACAGCTACCATATGAAACAAAGGCGCATGAAACAGATTCATAAGGCTCAGCTGCTGCAGCAGCAGCAAGACGCTCCATTACTGCTGTAGATATTTGGCCACTTGAATCAGCCATTGAAGCAAGTATCTGAAGAAAAAGTAAAGTAAGAAAGTGAGCGTCCTTAACAGATAATGGTTGCAAAGTATATCCACTTACATCTAAATGGACCCCTCCTGAATCACTGGACACTGAAGCACGGCTGCTAGAAACCTCTGATGATTCTCCTACTGTGGTCAATGTGTACGGACGGTTGTTAATGGGATAAACAAGAGACAGAGGAGATGGAGAAACATCGACTGCTTTTGCAGCACAGTTCTGCTTGCTTTGTAGTCTCAAATGATCTTCCACAAGCATCAAAATCACAATTGTGTTTTCCACAAGAAACACTGAAAGCTGAGCAGCGTTTTCAACTCCAGCCTTTGCTTCTTTTGGTGCTAGACTCTCTGCTGCGACTTCAGCTGATGCAGCAGCGATAACTTGAGTCTGTTGAGGGGGAAATAACAATGTATAGGTCAAGCTATAGCAGTCACATAGTGTAACAAAACAGGTGAAAACACACACAGAGCTTCAAATGAAAACAAGAGTTACCTGAGCTTTTAGTTCTTTGGCAGCAAAGTCTAGCAACCCACCAAGAAGCCTTCTTTTGAAAATTGGCAGTGATTCCTCACGCCTGAAAAATTTAAGAGAACAAAAAAGTGTAAAATACAATTGAACATAACACCATGTATCTCTCAAAATACATGTGAAGAAGCAACAAAAAGTGTAAAAAGTTGGTGCATGAAACTACCTAATGCGTTTCTCTCCAGTGCTAGACCCACCAATAATAGAGAGCCACTCTGCACAATGAGTTATAGCCTCAATATCCTGTAAAAGGAGCAAAAGCAGTTAAATGTGAAAATGATATAAACTGGTAGAGAGCTGAGGCAAACAAATATACCTTCCAACCATCCTTCTGGCGCATTGAATGTTCCAACATTATAATCAAGAAGTTATGAATCAGATCTTCCACCTCAGCAGAACTAGGTGAAGCATACCGTCTCCCTGCATCTCTCTGTGTGTGAACACAAAATAGTCAGCATATAAAGAGAGCTTGCTGGTTAATGACAAGACAATCATGGAGGGAAACTTTCTAAGTGCTATGAAGTTTCCAAAACTCTATATTTGAAGTTAAAGTGTTTTCTCCAAAAGTAAATTTCAAACTTAACTTTAAAATATTTGTATTTTATTTTTTTTTGTCCTTATATTTGTCATAATTAATTTAAATTTATTTAAAAAAATTGTGAATAACTAGCACACATATAAAAATATTACAACAATATTAATTAATAAAATTTTATATTAAAATTTTAGTTTTTAAATAGAAATAACATAATTAATATTAAATTTCAAATGACTATCATATTATTCCATAAAATTATTTCTGTAATGCATATATGATTAGCTAGTGAATTTTGAAGTAAAATTGACTCTCTTTATTTTTTAATTTGTAGATTAAAAACTAAAATTTGTTGAAATCGGGTGATCATAAAAATTTAAATACATTGTATCATGAACAAAAAAGTAAAAGAAGAAAATAAATATTGCTAAAATAATCATACGAAAACCCATGAAAACAACAATTACAATCATCTTTGGCTACACAAAATTTGTCTGGACAATATTTTGGAGATTTTGGAGGTTCCTCATCAAATTTATCTGAATATTAATGTTGTTGTAATATTTAAATTTGTGTAAGTCTTCATGTAATTTTTTAAGAAAAAAGCTTTTTTGTTGTTTTTTTATCAAAACAAAGCTTTTTGTTGTTAAGATTCGTTTGTATTATTTTTGTCTAAATCTAGTTTATAACTTTTGAAATCTTATTTTAAACTTTTATTTAATTTTATGGGTAAAAGTTAAATTTATAAAAAAGTGAATTTTTCATGAGATATAAATTTTTTAAAAGTTAACATGATAAATGAGAAAATATTTAAGAATTATAATTGTGATGTATAATTGTAAGGACCAAAATGCAAACAAAAATATGAAATTTCAAATTTGAAGTTTTGAATTGTGAAACTTCAAGTTTTACTCTTAAAAACTTTAAATCTGAAGTTTTAAAGTTTTTTTTTTTAGAGCAAGAAATTTCATATTTGAAATTATAGAATGTCTTTTGGAGATGTTCTAAGGTTAGAAGTTGTACCTCGTAGTTTGAGATCAAGGTCTCCAAGATCCACTCAGGCCACTCTTCCATTTTTGTCAGGCTGCTTCTGTTTTCAGGATGGCTACAAGCCAAAAATAGAAGATCCTAACATAGAAATAGTGAGTTCAGAAAGATACAAAACTAGCTGCACAAAAGTGTCTCTATGGCTATGACATTTATACCTGAAGCGCTCGTTTTTGTAGAGCCTTAGATGCAAACGGTAGAGAACGCAAGAGGATTAACAGAAGCTGAAGGTGTTCAAAGCGATGACCTGAATCATAAAAGTTCAGGCCATCCTCTGTTGATGAACCATTAATCTTCAAGCAAATGATCATTACAGGTTAGCACAGATGAAGACAGACAAAACAAAATGAAAGAAGAACAGAACATACCGAGGTCCCAAGCAAAGTTGTATAGACATTCTCAGTCATCAACCTGTTTGGAGCTGCTTGAAATGCTTTAAGCAATGCAAATAGAAGCAAAGATACTTTATCATCAAACATTGTTCCACCACTTTCAAGAAGCCCATGACTCATGAGGTTGCTCATGCCATCAGACTTGGAACCAGGAGAAAACTTTAAGTGCCCTTTTGAAATCAAGGCACCTATCAATCTAATGATTCCAACCACAACGCGGTCACTATCGTCCGTATTGTTTCTTGTATTGTTCCTTGTGTTGTTACTGAGTGGAGTTTCAGAAACAGAGGATGTTATGTCATCATTCATGGAGTTGGAGATGGTAACTGAGTCACTATCATGAGCATGAGTGCCTTGTGGAACTGAATCCAACTGCTTTAACAAACCAGACTCATTGTTATGACTCTGTTCACTATGATCAGTTGGCATTCTTGTTCCATCCTTAGACACAGATTCTACAACGTTGTCATCACCTGCTTTAGCTTCTCTCTGGAGAAGAACAAGAAGTGTTTCTATCCCATTTGATGTGATGAATACCTCTGCAAAAGTCTGAGCCTTTGCAGCATTTGGCTGTACAACCAACCTAAACATGAGATGTAATACTCTTGCAACCTAAAATAGAGGTATCAATCAAACTATGTCAGAGCAAAGATCTCAGAAGTGACAGTTAATGTAACTTGTTACCTGATTTGGCTGTGGACTATCAACTATGAATCCAAGTAATCTGTGAACATCAGCAGAAGCAAAGGAAGAAGATGCTGCTCCCATTAGAAGTTCAATGATCACCAAAAGCTCATCAACCAATGCATTAACTTCCCACATTGGACGCACATCCCCATCTAGAGAAAAAGTGTTCACAGAGTCTTTCTCTTGAACCGTCCAGTAACATCTCCTACATCCATCAAGAAGTATCTGAATAGCATCAGCATCCCTCATAGCTATTGCTTCAGTGAAGACCATATCTTGAAGAGATGACAAGAGCTTCTTCTGAAGTCTGTAGTTGCACACACTCCATATTTTCAGATCCAATAGTAGTGTCCGGAAGAGCTGCACTTTGAGAGCATGGTTGATCTTTTGAGACTGACAAACCAACACAATGGAAGCAACTAGCTCATCATCTTCTACTCTATCATGGTTGAGATCAAGTGATGAGAGTGAGTGAAGAAGGTAACCAAGGATGGTGGCTAGAATCTCAGGGCCTCGAGTACGAGACAACTCTTCATTGTTCCCAGGATGTTGAATAGCAACTGAGATGATTCTAAAGATAGGTGCAGCAAGAGAGTATGTAGTCAAAGACAATGGGACATTACTAGAAGATGGCTCAAGAGTATCTTTACACACATTGCTAACTGTTAGAGGAAGCAAAGACATTGGTCCTCCATAAGCTAAGGCCCAGAAGGACTCCACTGACTTCAATCTCGTTGCTACATGGACTTGTCCAATCACTTCAGCTGGTCGTCTTAAAGTACCTTAACCCAAAAAAATAAACAGATATTTTTCAGTACTATAGAACACTAGATGTTTTTTCGGTGTTCATGCACGGATATAGATATTTTAATATAGACTTAAAATGGTCATACTTATAAATAGAATCAAGAGGATAATCATAGGTACCTGCAGCTCCAGAGAGAGAAGCATCTGGACAGAACCGTCCACTTAGTAGACATGGGTGGTAAAGTAAGTGAATGTACACTCCAAGCTCTGAATCCAAAAGACTGCTTTCCTCTGCCCATTTTCGGACATGGTCATTTGTAGCTAACCATGGAAGACCAGCCCCATTTCCAAAACAAGGCAAAACATCACCACCTCTTGATGCTAATCTTGTCATTCTTTCAGGACCAATGGGTTCTTTAAATATGTACACTGGTCCCATCTCAGCAAACAAAGCACACTGACGCCGACGACGGTCAGCAGATGATGCAGGAGGAGGAGGGTTTGATCCAATGCAACAAGAAGAAAGTGGTTTGGATATACGAGGAAACTCAAAAGGAAGAGTCTCATACAAGGAACCGTCTATGTACAGACGCAGCTCACTCTCTGAGTTTCCTAAGAGCCCTTGGTTACATGTATGTTCAAGACCAATGAAGTACCAACACTGAGGCTTAAACGCATGAGTGAAATGAAGTGAAGCTCTGTTTCCTCTCCCACGACCACTCTCAACTACTAAGAACTGTGCATAGAAGTACACTTCGATTCCTTGGTTACTATCAGGAGTCAAGAAGCTGAACAGACGTGGCATATGAGCAGTACCTTCACCACCATGTACATTAGCAGCTGCCGATGTCTTTCCTGATTTGGCGGCTGAAGCGGCAGCAATGGCGGCGGCTGCGGTTGAAGCGTTTAGTGTGTCAGCAAATGATTCAATGTAAATCCAAGTTGCAAATGCATAGCCGTTAGTAAAAGGCCAACGAGTTTCTCCTGGACCAAGTAGCCCTGAGCTTTCACCAACGAACTCAAAGCTACATGAAGGTCCTCTTGATTCATTACCGCTCATTGCCTTCTCTAATGCATCCATCAAGGGGCTTGACCACACTGTTTGAAGAGATGTTTTAATAACCTGAAGCCATCTATGTAAGTCTTCTACACTAAGTGAGTGTCCAGCTAAGTGTTGAATACATTGCAACAAAGCTGATGCATTCCATTTCATATTGCCATCCTTGGCAAGTATCTCCTCTACCGATCTCAAGAGAACACTTAACAGCCCCGCCGTAGAGCACATAGCTCTGTTCCTCGTGCAAGAACGTAAGATAGCAAGCAATCCCCTCACCATGAGTGTCCTAGGGGACATGAAGACAACACTATCACCATAACAAGGAAGGGTAGGGATAAGCTCGCCCGATACAATGGCGGCACGAGAGTTCAGCATCACGCTAGGTGGGTTGCTATCTTCATCCTCTTCAAAGCTCTCAACTCCACCCATGGTAGCTAAAAGAGAATCAATAACAAGGAAAGCAATAGTCTCTGCGTCCTCTCCAGACCCAAAACTTTCAGCACCGGTGACAATGTTCTTTAGTTTGTCTAAGCTTTCAGGCTTGCCCATGATGGCAGAATCAACTAGATGGAGCAACTCTGGAGAAACGTTTTGCGTTGTATCCTTTGGTTTGTGTGTATGTGGGGACTGAACCAGAGGATCTAGACTCGTTGATGAAAGCGACGTCTCCTCTCTTAGAGAAACTTGTTCAAAATTGTCATCTAAGCTAATCCCTTCATCATCAGCATTTTCATCAGGAATGAAACTAGGGTTCCCTATATCAAAACTGTTCTCTGCGACAGGCTTATCAGCAATGTTGAGTGTTTTTTCTTCGTCTTCTTCCATTTTAAAGAGCTAATAGAGAACCTACGGAAACAGATATCTCACTCACCACCTGTTTAACACCAAAGAGATTAACAAGTAATGTTTAATGAGCACTGACGTGGGGAACAAGGAAACCAAAATGAAGCTGAAATGTAAATAAAAATATTAGGACACACATGACAGAACAAATCTCCATCCAGTTAGTGGTTTCACTTCCGACAAAAAGAAAGCTACAGAACATTTAGACATGAGATCTGTTCGTAGCACGGTAATAATGGTCGGAAAAATGTCTAAACAAACAAAAATGAAAGGGAAGCAACTGAGGTTATCCCGCTCACCTATTCATCCTGCTTGAAGAATTGGATCTGATCGGCGATTGGAAGGAACGACGACGCAAGAGGAGTAGCAATGATCGGAGAAAATTGCGCGCGAGAAAAAGATGGAGTGATGTTTGATTTGGCAATTTCGCACCCATTAAGAAAGAAAGTTACGGTGGTAAAATTTTCCTTTCTTTGATAATCAAAAAAAAAAAAAATTCCTTTCTTCCTCCTGTCTCTGCTCTTGACCAGTCAAATGAGTGGTTAAATTGGAATTTTTAAAGACAGTCTCATTCAGATTTTATAATTCTTTGGGTACGGATATATTTTGTAACTCCATCTAAAATTCACAATACTTTTGGAATATTTTCATTGGATTGATCAACATAAATATGAAAATGAGTATTTGAGATTTTTTTTTTTTTTTTTTTTAACCACGAGTATTTGAGATTTTTATTTAGATTTTGGATACCTTTTTGAATACTCGAATCAATTTTTTTTCTTTTTGAAAACAAGTAGAATAGTTTTTATCTCTTAAATTTTATGGGTGCTTCTGAAGAAAATCAAACTGTGGTTTGGGGTTCACTGGTAGAGTTCCTGACCAACTACGCTGCAATTTATTTGTGTTACGGCTTACAAATTATAAATTTTGTTGTTCTTGTGGTATCAGTTGAATCCACACCTCTTCATGTGGGTCCACCCCTGATTCTTTTTTTATATATATATATTTATTTATTTATCTTCCCGAAAACGGGCATTCAATTTTGATTACAAGCTCGTTTTCACCAAAATGGTTTAAGTCAAAATACACCGGCTAACTTCGCTCAAACCACCAGTCCGGCACATTCCACTAGCCGGTTTCTAAATTTTTAAACTATCCAACACCGTTCTCAGCCTTCGATGTGATCCGCAAGAGGGTGGCGTTCACCTCATTTCTTCGGTTACCGGAACTCACACGGCATCTCCGGAGTAGCTGGTGTTAGACGGTTTCTTCGAGCTTGAGCTCTCCATTGATCATTAAGCACAAACCGGATAGATAAAAGGGAGAAGGAGCATACCACACAGCAAGCTCTGCACCACAAGAATCCACCGTCAAGATTGAATCAAATGCGAATGTGAGAACCACACAGCATCAAACAACTCAAGAACACAGGCTGCGGCGAAGCACCACCAAGGAACGAAGCTCTGTGTCCTGCAAAAGAATCGAAACATTAACCTGCTCAATAAGCCAAATGGCCAACAGAGCATCGCGAAAGCTAACATCCCACTAGGTCTCCTCGTTGGTTGAGTCTCAACTGACCAAATCAAAACTCTGAAACCGACGCCCTAGCCCGAGTAAGAGAACCCAACCCGGTCTTCTTAGTGCTGAGCCGTTACGCCACGTTGGAGAGACGAGACAGAGACGACTAAGCGGACACGGAGAAGACGAGTCACAAGACTCAGTCACAACGACCTTGCAAAAGGAGAATCCAGACAAACAGAGAGAGACCTCCAAAGACGAAGCTGAATCCGCCATAGACGACAGAGCAACCGACGGCTTGAATCCTCATACGCTGAATCTCAGACAAACCGCAGCCACACGACCACAAAGCTGGCTAAGTACGCACCACCAGCCTGAACTGATGTCTCTATTGAGAGCCAGCTAAACCGAAGAACGAATCAAGACACCAAGTTTCGTCCGACTGAGCACGACAAAACCCCTCACGCGCCACCAACCGCCGAGACGATGACCAGATCAACAAAGAGAAAACGAGATCTAACCTAGCCTCACCCTAAAAGCCGACTCCTTTCACTGCTCAACCCTCGCCGGCTCGTCGAGACACCAGAAACCAATCGTACCTACCGGATCTATCACTCCCCGGGAAGCTCTAGGGTTCTGGAGTAAGATAGAAACCAGGGCCTCAAACATGTCGACGGACAAGGAGAAGAGAGGAAAAGAAGCAAATCGAAAAACAGAGGCAAGGGGAAAGAGAGAGCCTCCGGCGCCGGAGCTAACGCGAGCCGAGACCGGAGTCGAGGTCTCCGGACACCGGAGCAGTGACTGAGATTTGAAAACTTGTGGCTAGAGATGGAAGAGAGAAAAGGGGAAGAGAGAGAAGGGAAAAGGAGATTATAACCTGTCGGAAAAAGCAGATTGGGTTCGGTTCAAATAAGTTACAAACAACCACGCATAGAAAATATAATTGAAATCAAAATATCTCATCCCCTATATATTAAAGGAGAAGCATTTTTAAGGCTTTCCTTAAACGGTTTTCGTGAGAATTCATGAGAAACCTCCATTCCACGTGTCGCGCTGTGAGCGATTTTAAGAAAAACGGATCATTTAATGCTTAGCTTTCTTTCCTTATTTACTTCAATGATAAGAAACTTAACGATTTTTTTTCATGCTCAAACAGTTTCTCTTGACATAGTATAAAAACTAAGAAAAAGAGAAGAGCTTTAGAGACCAAACTCACCACCACGAACCAGAAACACTTAGAAGCATTTCCTGTCGACGATGGATGGACCCGAGTCATCGTTCTCTCACTTAGAAGCAGTTCCAGCCAAACACTTGCCGTGTTCTGTCGCGGGTTCTTGACCCGAGATCGATGAGGCAGCACTTTTTTGAATGATGTATCTATCTCTCTTTAGTGAGCGCAAACTTTTTTGAGGCAGCACTTATGTGTATGCAAGGATGTAAGTATTGTGTATACCTACCGAAGTCGTTCAAGCTTCGGAGGTGAAGACGGGAGATGAGGGCGGAGGAAGAGAGTGGCTGGGTCTTCTTCGCTTACTGAGGACAAGAAGCTCTCTCTTCTTGATTGGAAGATGGCTACCGCTACGGAAATAGCGAAGAGGATACATGTTAAAGCGAAGATGAGGCATATCACCGGGACGTCGTTGTTGTTGTTGTCTCTCTTTGAGAGGAGTAACAGATGAAGTCTTGATTCGGGTGGATTGTGTTGAACCCGCAGACTCTGTTCTTGACCCGACAGTCTCTGCATTTAGCGAAGTACAGGTCTCGAGACATTGTAGCATTTGTTTTCACAAACAATAACAGTTTGACACAAGCGATAACACATTCTATACAAACTATAAGAGTTCTTAATACAGTCTTCCATTGTCAAGCATGCTTTACGAGTCATTCTCACGTAGTACACGTGAATTTTAAAGCGAATGAAATACTACAATTTTATTAAACGTGAATTTTAATAATATGGTTAAGATTTTTAAACCGATATCAGTGAATTCTATCCATCCCGAATTAAACCGGCTAGCATTAACGTTTGGACAATATTTATATTTTTTGAGTGATTGGCAAGGTAAATTGATGATACTAAATGACATATATTTCATATTTTTTTGTTATGGAAATTTATATATCTAAGAGTGATTGGCAAGGTAAAAATATTTTCCATTTAATACGATATTATACCAAGATACCACATTTATTGCATTATATATGTTTAGTTAACCTATATAAGACTCACTGCTCCACATAATTTTATTCATTCACTACACCCGAAACCTTAACATGTTTATCTCATTCTCCTATAATGGTTGCGGTAACTTATGCGTCTGATTTAAAACTATTCAAGTCAATGTGGAAGATTATGGTTAAGATCATTCGTTTGTGGAAGCAGTATTCTGTTGGTGGTGGTCTAACTATTGAAATGGTTTTTATCGACTCCAATGTAGGCATCTGTACTCTTCACCTGAATAAATTTTATAAATTTCGTTTTCTTTATTTAAACATGTCTAAGTTTTGAGTTTTTTTTTTATTTCGTAGATTGTGAAGATGTTTTACGCAGACCAAATTGAAAAATAAATATTAAAACATAATGCTTGATTGTTAAAATTCATTGGGCTTATGTTTAATACATTGTAAGAATTAAACTCAGCAGGTTCAATGTGTAAATATATTAGTGTTATTGTTTATGTATATATTTTTATACAACGATTTATGTATATAATTTAATTGTCATTATTTTAAAAAATATTTTGTAATGACTAAGTATATTTTATATTTAATTAATTTTAATTTAAGAATTGAAACTTTCATTTGTTATATGAACAAACATTTCTTTCAATATTAGTTAATGCTATATGTATATAGCAATGAAACACTTTAAAAAAAAATTTACATACACACAAATATGCACATTAAAGTTAGTACTTATTATTTTAAAATCTTCATTTCACCATAACCAAATTGTAATGAAATGAATTGTTTTATAGACATCTTTGTTTTATTTAACAGTTATATAAATTTGATTTTATTATGATTTTTTAATAATTTATAATATGAAACCATTGGTTTATATTAGAATTGTCTAAAATTCAAAGAACATGAAACCAAACAAATACAAATAGTCTTTAGTTTATCACTAAAAACCCAAAAATCTCAACCATTTTAACCGAACAAACAAAAATAAATATGAATTTAGAATGTATTTATATCATAGGATCTTAAAACCCGAAAACAACCCAAAACTAAACTGATATCCAAAATAAATATACCTAACGTCTTAATATCTTTAAAACAATCTTATCCCGTACAAGGCACGGGTTATCATCTAGTTACTTATTATACAAAGCAAACCAAGAGTTACCTAAGACTAACCATTCACACGCTTCTTAACCGGGACTGCACAAAGTGGGTTGGTCTTATGCAAAGTAACACCAAAGCTCTCGTCCATGTTCAAATCCTCAGGAAAGACACCGTTCTGACGCTTCCACTGAAAAGAATGAAGAAGAGAAGCAAGAATAAGAGGTACTGTCTTCATAGCCACAGACATTCCAGGGCATATTCGTCGTCCAGCTCCAAAAGGTATAAGCTCAAAATCTCTACCTTTCACATCAATTTCTCGTCCCACCAGAAACCTCTCTGGCTCAAACTGCTCTGAGTTTTCCCAAACGCTCGAATCTCGTCCAATATACCAAGCATTTACCAAAACCTGAGCATTCTTAGGCACGAGAAACCCTAAAACCTCTACATTTGTCTCGGCTTTGTGTGGTCCCAGAAGTGGACCCGGTGGGTGCAAACGGAGAGTCTCTTTCACTAATGCTTGTAAATACGGAAGATCCGAGATGTGTGACTCCTGAACTACACCATTTGGACCTACCACGTCGTCCATCTCAGCTTGAGCTTTAGCCATTGTCTTAGGGTTGCGAAGTAGCTCAGCCATTGCCCATTCCACCGTGGTGGAGTTCGTATCAGTCCCTGCAAGAAACAAGTCCTGAGACACACAAACATATACAAGTACTAGTTAGGTTTACATGCAGATATTTCTATTGTTTTTTTTAATCAAAAGCCTATTTTATTATCCAAACTTGATGTAGTTTGGGTAAGTTAACCAAATTAAACAACCAATAAAACATAATTTCCTATGAAAATATCTAGCAGTACTGGCTAAAGAATCCGCTATTGTCTTTTGAAAAATAAAAGTAACCGTGAAAGTAAAAATCAGTCACAAAGATGTATAAGATCATAGGAATTGTATATAAATAGCACTTACGTAGAGAAAGTGTTTGATGTCGTTCACGTTGAGCTCGGATCCATTTTCTTTGACTAAATCCATCAGCGAATCCAAGAGATCACCTTCGCTCCGAGATGATTTGTCATTGTTCCGAGCATCGATGAACCCTTGAAAAACCTGAAACAACACATCTGAGCATACTTTCATCTCTTTCCGGATACCTTGCACGTCAATAAACCCTATAAGTGGAAAATAGTTGGCTAGGTTTGGTTTCCCAATGGTTTCCATTATGCGAACCACCGATTCTTGGAGCTCCATGGAGGTTCTCGGGTCATAACTACCCAAGTCTGTCGAAAATAGAGTGTTTGAAATTAGATTGAGTGATGTGACGAAGGAGGCACGAGCAATGTTGACGGACTCTCCTCTTTCGCATATTTCGCTTATAAAGGTTACAAGTTCATTCACTTTCTTCATGCGCACGGTCTTGGTGGCGTCGAGACACTGTGGGGAGAACATGTGAGTCGCCGATATCTTTCTCAATAACCTATGTGGAACATAAGTACATACACAGAGCCGATCCATCGCCAATCAGTATATCATGCCATGCCAAGGCATTTTGTCCAAAATGGAAAAACTGAACCGAAAAAAAAAACCGAACGGAAACTGAACAATTATAAAAAATTCAAATGGTTTCTAATTCTCTAAATCCAAAAACCAAAATACAATTTATAAACTAAGACTATAAATGATAACTAAGAAATGAAAGAGAATAATGTATTCTTTAATATTTTTAATAAATTTTACCATTTATAAGAAACGGTTATTCTTTTCATTTTTTTCATTTCTTTTATTGTAGAGAATTAAAGAACAAATTTATTTCATCTACTTTTTTCTATTTGTTTCTAATGTTCCCGAGATGGTTATCAGTTAAACCCTAAAATTTACTCAAAATCCCTAATTACCCAAAGATTTGTATTCAAACTATAGGAAATTATATAAATTACCCGATATTTAAATATAAACTATATGATATTTTATTTAAAAACCACAGTTATCTGATATTTGTTTGAATTATCGGAAATTACCTAAAACCTAAAATCAAACTGAAACCTAATTGTCCCTAACGGTTTCTATATCTTTAAATCCAAAATAGACGAAAGCCGGAACATAACCAGAACCCTAATGACTAGAAAACCAACATTATACGAGTTTAGGATAGACTAAACTAAAATTGTTATCCTATAACTTTTAGAAAGCTCTACAAATAAAAATAAAAATAACTGAAGAATCACCACATATTACAACACGTAAATATGTATTAAAAGATTAAAATATTAAGAATATCATTATTTTCTATCGTTTTTAATAGGAAAAATGGTCATTTCGTACCCAACATATTGTGATATGCTCAATTCATATCCGAGTTATATGGTCGTGCTAAAATATAGCTAAGCTTTCGAAAATTTCAAATAACATACCTAATATTTTTTTTGGTCTAATCATACCTCAGTCGCTACATCAATTACTATATCATCTAACTTTGCCGACATTAATGATATGTCGACTAATTTTGCTGACAGGGATGTCACGTATACATTTTTTAAAAAAATAGTCGTTTTATAAAATATTTTTTTAGAGAATGCAAAATTTTATAAAATTTGATTATTTAGTACAATTAACAAAAATTAACTAAATAATTAAATTGTAATCTTATATAAGAGATATATTAATAAATATTTCGATCATATCACAATACATTCCTTATAAGAGTTATATATGTGTTGTAATGATTCAAATCTAATACTAGTATTACAGTAGTGTTACTCTCAATTAATCATAGTTGTGTTCATTTAAATAATTTATGATATATTAATATAATTTTTTAAATATTAATATAAATTCTTTAAATGTGAATAACATATTCTCCATTATGTTATTTACATTTGGAGAGTATGTAAATTACATACTTTTCCATACCTAAGCAGTCCACCGATATTAGTTGTGTGTATGTAAATAACATACTCTTCAAGTGTGTTATTTACATTTAGAGAGTATGTAAATAATATAAAATTTTATATTTTCAAAAAGAAATTTATAAAATGACTATTTTTTTCAAAAGTATATGTGGTATTATTCTTGTCAGCAAATTAGTAGATGTAGCATCCATGTCACCAAAATTAGATGATATGGTAACTGATGTAACGATTCAGGTATGACTAGACCAAAAAAAACAAACATTAGATATGCTATTTGAAATGTTTGAAATTGTAAGTATGTTTTAGCACGACCATATAATTTGGGTATGAAATGAACATATCACAATATATTGGGTATGAAATCGCTGTTTGTCAATCTCTAACATACACAGATTACTTTCTCACTACCTTTTTGTTTTTTTTCCCTTTAGATTTTTGATTATTATTTTTTTTCTCAAACTTTTACGACTGTTCTACACAAAGAACCGATTAAATATTTTAAATTAATATTTCTATAAATAAAATAAAAATATGTTTTGGTAACAAATTGATTAATTTTAATAAAATACATACTTATGTAAAACTATTGGAATTAAGCATCACGTTAACATAATTATAAAAAGACATATAAATCATTTTCATAGTTTTTGTTAAAATATTATTAATTTGAGAATTTGTTATGGAAGTTTAAAATTTGAAGGTTCAAAGTGGAAATCAAAACCACTTTAGAGGTTTTTAATGGTATTTTCCCCAAATATATCCTATTACAATTTTATTTCTACTACAAGAAAAAATGATAATAGATTATTATAACCAAATTAATTACCATGTGAAATTCTTTTAAAAACAGAAAAATTGTTTATAATTTACCTCCAACGAGGGGACGTTGAAGGTAGCCAGGCGATGGAGACATCTTGGTGGATGGATCGAATTGGGTCGAGGATGATTCGTCCAGACAGGACTTGATCATGTGTTTTAAGCACCTCTCGTGCAGCCTCTGGTGAGGAAATGATCACTGTGGTTAAACTTCCAAGCTTAAGACTCATGACTGGTCCATAAATTTTTGATAGGTCGGCAAGTGAACGATGGGGAGCTTTCCCGATTTGGAGAATGTTTCCAATGATTGGCCATCCCGGAGGTCCTGGAGGAAGTGCGGTGGATCTCCCTTGGGATCTGACAGCGGCTGCGAGGAGAAGGAATGATAATAGGAAGCAAAAGATCAGGAAAAGAGCCACCTCCATTATTAGATATTTCTAAGTCCCGTCTCCTCTTACTTATCTATGGAGATGATATAGAGCGCTAGATGTCTAATCGTTTTGAACATTATTGCATCACTTTCCTTCTAAATAGTCACGTTTGTCGACAAATAAAGAAGAAAACAAAAATTGTTTTCTGTTTTTGTTCAGGAAAGGTATCCCATATGCCAAGAAAAAATTACAGCACGGTTAATCATCACTACAAAAGTGAAGAAACAAAAGAAAAGGTGAAGAGGCAATATATGAATAAATAAAAGTTAGCTAATAAAAGTTAGCTGGTAAAAGAAAATGTTAAATGTTATATTATATTATATTAGATTTTGATATGCGTATCCACACGACAATTTATTTTTCATATTATTATTATATATCATATATATATTAATTATTATATAATTAATCATATTTTATATGTATCATCATATAAGTAATCATATAACTAATACTATTTTATATGTATCATCAAAAAAATAATCATATATATTGCATTTCCGTATATATATAAAAAACATCTTTTATAACAGTTATTGAAAAATATTTTAGTAAAAATCAATTTTGAATATATGTATGTTTTTTTTTTTTTTTGGACAAACCTTAACTTTATAGAATTTTAATCTCCATAAATGGAGAAAGTTTTCACAGAACATGATAACATAGCCATCATAGCCAAAAAAACAACTATTACAAGGAAGCAAATACAACATATAAAGATAGGGGCAAACATCACGCTTAAACAACTAATGACGTAAAGAAGTCCTCTGAACTCAACGAACATATAGCTGAAAAATGAGACGAAGCCTTGGGAATTAAAGACCACAATCAGTGATATGCATCCCGAGATTGAAACAGCAGCAAGTGCACGATTAACAATCCTTAGAATGGCTAAACAGCCTTTGATTAGAACTTCAATATTTGAAGTATATCTAATCTTTAACATTAAACTCCCTGCACCAAAACCACATAAAGTAGTTGATGAAATTGGGAGAGAAACAACCTCCATAAAGAAGGAACCTGGATAATAGTCGTCCGATATGACCCGATCCACGGGATGAATGGAAATGTGAGACATTAATCCATCAAGCTGCCATAGCTGAACACAAAAGGACTTGAATACCACAAATGTATAACTGCATAAAACAGTAAGAGGTCTGCATAAAGCAGTAAAGGGCCGCACCAAAGCCAGATACAGAGACAAACCATGAGAGAATCCAAGATACCAAACCAAAGATATCAACACATCACTGAAGCATAAGTTTGAGAATCTCTGATGTAAAATTGGAGAAAGTAAACGCTTGGAGGCACAGCATGTGTCACCAACGGACACACGTAAGACAACACGAACACTGATCACAAAATCCATATTCAACAAAACAGATTCTAAATCTGGAAATTTAGAAATCGTTTGAGAGAGGGTTAAGGATGTGTCGAAGAGCAGATATAGCACGAGATGGAAGGGTGAGTCAGGTGGATCTGGCGGTTCTGGAGGAGAGGGAGCTTCGAGCGGCACATGAAGAGGCGTACACGGCGGCGGCGGATCCGGAGGAGGGCGGAGCTGCGACGGAGGAGACTGATGGAGCCGCGACGGAGGAGACGAACACATCAATGGAGCCATGGGAGTGGTAAGCTGCTTCAAAGGGTAGAATACTGAGGGACCAAGCTGAAGTTGCAGGGAGAAGCCATGGAAGCGGCACCTAGGGAACTGGGCCAGAGAGAGTTTCTCTTCTGAATATATGTATGTTTTTGAATCAATTTTTGAATCAATTTTTATATAAATCAATTTTAAATTAATATTTTTTATTTGAAATATGTATATAAATTTTAAATTTTGTTTATGGTTATTTTAAACAAAAGATATGATTAGGTAATTATATTAGGTCATGTTCGTATATTTTAAAGCTGACACAGATATAAAAATATTCATAATATAATGGACTTACAATAAGTAATCATATAATTAATAAATAAAAAAAATTAATAGTATTTTATACGTATCATTATATAAATAATCATGTATATTATATTTTAAAAACTTAGTGTGAAATATTAAAACTATAATTTAAGTTGATGTTTGAAATTGAGTTTTGTATTGCATTTTCCATATATATATAAAACATTTTTAATAACGGTTATTGGAATTTTTTTTTAGTAAAAATCAATTTTTGAATATATGTATATTTCTGAATCAATTTTGATATAAAATAGATTTTAAATTATTATTTTTATTTTAAATATGTATATAAATTTTAAACTTTTTTATGATTATTTTAAACAAATTTTTTTTTAAAATAATTAGATTGGATTATTTTCATATATTTTAAAACTGACTAAGATAGATAGTGTCTAATAATATAATGTATTTCCAATTTTTTAATAACATAGTTTCATTAATATTTTCTTGATATACTGTTATCCATTTTTTGGCAATAATGATGTCCTTGGTAACTTTTATGTAGATTTTAGATACATTTTCTGGATACTCGAGTCAAAATATTGTTTTTTGAAAGTAAGTCGAATAGTTTTTCTATTAGATTTTACGGGGTTTCCAATTATTTCATGTATTTGTTCGTATTCGGATTGGTTCGGATAGTAATACATAAACCTATATACGATTCTACATGATTCATTCCGGTAATTTTACATATCGTATACTATTTAGACTTTCAGTTTAGGTTCGGTTCAAATTTTGAATACAGTTACAAACAAGCGTGCCTAGAAAATATCATTGAAATCAAAATACCTCATTACTTATTATACAAAGCAAACCAAGAGTTACTATACAAGAGTGGTAGTTTTATTCATTTTCTTTATAGTGCGAATATAAATTACGTACATAAGACTAACCATTCGCACGTTTCTTGACCGGGACTGCAAAAAGTGGGTTGGTCTTATGCAAAGTAAGACCAAAGCTCTCGTCCATGTTCAAATCCTCAGGAAGGACACCGTTTGGAAGCTTCCATTCAAAAGAATGAAGAAGAGAAGCAATAATGAGAGATACTGTCTTCATAGCCAAAGACATTCCAGGGCATATTCTTCGTCCAGCCCCAAACGGTATCAGCTCAAAATCTCTACCTTTCACATCAATTTCTCGTCCCAACATAAACCTCTCTGGCTCAAACTGCTCTGTGTTTTCCCAAACACTCGGGTCTCTTCCTATATACCAAGCGTTTACCAAAACCTGAGCATTCTTAGGCACGAGAAACCCTAAAACCTCTACATTTGTCTCGGCTTTGTGTGGCGCCAGAAGTGGACCCGGTGGGTGCAAACGGAGAGTCTCTTTCACTATTGCTTGTAAATACGGAAGATCCGAGATGTGTGACTCCTGAACAACACCATTTGGACCTACCACATCGTCCAGTTCGGCTTGAGCTTTAGCCATTTTCTTAGGGTTGAGAAGTAGCTCAGCCATTGCCCATTCCACCACGGTGGAGTTAGTATCAGTCCCTCCAAGAAACAAGTCCTGCACATACAGACATATATAAGTACTACATAGCTAGGTGTACATGGCTTGATTATTATCAAAATGCAAATATTTCTATTATTTTCTGAATATTAAAAGCAACAAAGAAAACAAAACTCAGTCACAAAGATGTATAAGATCATAGGAATTGTATATAAATAGCACTTACGTAGAGGAAGTGTTTGATGTCGTTCATGTTGAGTTCGGATCCATTTTCTTTGACTAAATCCATAAGCGAATCCAAGAGATCACTTTCATTCCGAGATGATTTCTCATTGTTCCGAGCATCGATGAACCCTTGAAAAACCTGAAACAACACATCTGAGCATACTTTCATCTCTTTTCGGATACCTTGCATATCAAGAAACCCTATAAGCGGAAAGTAGTTGGCTAGGTTTGGTTTCCCAATGGTTTCCATTATACGAACCACCGAATCCTGGAGCTCCATGGAGGTTCTCGGGTCATAACTACCCAAGTCGGTCGAAAAGAAAGTGTTTGAGATTATATTGAGCGATGTGACGAATGAGGCACGAGCAATGTCGACGGACTCTCCTCTTTTGCATATTTCGCTAATAAAGGTTACAAGTTCATTCACTTTCTTCATGCGCACAGACTTGGTGGCGTCGAGGCACTGCGGGGAGAACATGTGAGTGGCCGATATCTTCCTCCATAACCTAAGTGGATAATAAAGCTCATCCATCGTCAATCAGTATATAAACCATGCCAATGCATTTTATCCAAATGGAAAATTTGAACCGGAAAAACTAACGGAAACTGAGCCAAAACTTATAAAAATCCAAATGGTTTCTATTTCTCTAATAAATCAGGAAACCGAAAACCAAAATACAATGTATAAGCCAAAAATTACTCAGAAACCTTAATTACCCAAATATTTGCATTCAAATTATAGAAATTATTTAAATGATCCGATATTTAAATCTGAGCAATTTGAATTATATGATTTTTTATCTAACTCACAGTTATCTGATATTTTTATTTGAATTATCCTAAATTACCTAAAAACTAAAACCAGATTTTTTTGTTTTGGATATTAGTTGTTTTAATATTTTAACCGAAACCTGACCGAATTTTATAAAGTCCCGAATGGTTTCTGTATTTTAAATCCGAAATAGACAAAATTGAAAAGTTCTAATCGAAACTCAAGAGGCAACCAAACATATACAGGTGGGGTACAGAACCCTTAAATGACCAAACTATTGTTACAGCTTACAAGTGTATTCTATTAGGATTTTATTTTTACAATAAGAGACTTGAAAATGGATTATTATAGTTAGGCCCTAATTATAGTCAAATTATTTAACGATGTGAAATTCCTAAAAAAAAACAGACGGGTTGTCTATAATTTACCTCCAACGAAGGGACGTCGAAGGTAGCCAGGCCATGGAGACATCCTGGTGGTCGATGGAACGAACCGGGTCGAAGATGATTCTTCCAGACATGACTTGATCATGTGTTTTAAGCACCTCTCGTGCGGCCTCTGGTGAAGAAATGATCACTGTGGTTAAACTTCCAAGCCTAAGACCCATGACTGGTCCATAAATTTTTGATAGGTCTGCAAGTGAACGATGGGGAGCTTTCCCGATTTGGAGAATGTTTCCAATGATTGGCCATCCCGGAGGTCCTGGAGGAAGTGCGGTGGATCTCCGTTGGGATCTGATGGCGGCGGCGAGGAGAAAGTATGATAATAGGAAGCAAAAGATCAGGAACAGAGCCGCCTCCATTAAATATTTCTAAGTCCGTTACGTCTCTTCTTGGCCACTTTCTTTTACTTATCTATGGAGGTGATATAAAGCTAGCTGTCTAATCGTTTTGAACATTTTTCCACCATTGTCCTAAGTAGTCACGTTTGTCGACTTTTTTTTTGATCAACTCACGTTTGTCGACAAATAAAGAAAAAAAAATTCTCTTTCAATTCAGGAAAAGTATCATATATGCCAAGAAACAATTAATATGTAAGTATATAAAATTTCCTGGTAAAAGAAAATGTAATTGTTATGTTATATTATAAAGAATATGGATTAATTAAATTCATATAATATCTCAAGTTCCTTAGAGTAAGATTATTTATCAATTTGTCTATTAGGGATTTAATATGGAGAAAATAAGAACTAGTGAATTTTCATTGACAATTTAACAACTCAAAACTAAACTGTATCTACAAAAAAAATTAACAAAAAAAAAATCTAAAAGTTACCTTTGAATGAGTTTTGGCCTTTTGAGATTGTAGCAAGTTTCTGGAATGGTGTATTTCCAGGATTGAATTTCATATTGATGTCAGTTTACGTACCTGGTTTATGGATAAGACTACATACGGTTGCAATCTTTCTGTCAGCAAAAAAAGGAAACAAAAGTCAAATTCTTTATAACCACGGCACAGACTAGGGTTTGTCTTTTTTGTTATGTGTGATGAATTATTTTGTCACTTTACTATATAAAACCGCTAAAATAAACTCGAAAATTATTTATTAATTCAGATCCGGTATCGTAATTATCAAACCACTGAAAAAATTACTATAAAAATGAAACTACGTAAGATTAATATAAATAGTCGTAGTTTTTATTGACATAATCAGAGTAAAGTGGGTTGGCCTTGTGCAAGGTAAGACCAAAAGTCTCGTTCATGTCCAAATCCGCAGGAGCCGCGTAGTCTTTTCCGTTTTCAAGAGTCCATTCAAATGAATAGATAAGTGAAGCAAGCATGTGAGGCACAAGCCTCAACGCCAATAATATTCCAGGGCACATCCTTCGTCCAGCTCCAAACGGTATCATCTCAAAATCTTTACCTACCGACCCAAGGTCTCGTCCCAAGAACCTCTCTGGCTTGAACCGTCCTGCGTTTTCCCAAACGTTTTGGTCTCGTCCTATAGCCCAAGCGTTCACCAGAATCTGAGCATTCTCAGGGACTAGGAACCCTAAAACCTCTATGTCTGACTCAGCTTTGCGTGGGATCAGAAATGGATTCGGTGGGTGCAAGCGCAGAGTCTCTGCTACAACAGCTTGTAAGTAAGGTAACTGTAGGAGATCAGAGTCACGAACGTAACGGTTTGGGCCAACGATAAAGTTGATCTCGACTTTAGCGTTGGCCATAGCCTCTGGATTACGTAATAGCTCCACCATTGCCCATTCCACTGTGGTAGAGTTCGTGTCCGTCCCCGCAATAAATAAGTCCTTCAATAACATAAAATCATTATATTCTTGGGTCAAGAAATAAAACACAACTCGAGTTTGCATCTATTAGTTAGATTTTTTTTAAGTTACAAAATAATATGCTATTCATTTATATATAAATGCAGAAATGAGACTATATATTTATATAGGCTTTTTTAAAAAAAATATTATATTATTTTATCGAGTTGTGTTATATTTTAAATTTGCCAAAAATAAAACAGAAAAAAAATATTAATTTATTGAGCTTATTAATTACCGAATATTGATTTAGTTTATAGAGTTTATACTATATGTTTAAAAAACTTTTACCAAAAATCAAATACTATTTCTTTTTACATAAAAGGCATTTGCAAAAAATCATAATGTTAATAAATTTTTATTGATGTTCTGCGCGTACATTTATAAAATTTTAATACTTAGAGCATTAGCAATGAATATATTCTCACATGCATGTGTTCTTAGATTAAAAATATAGAAATTAAATAAAAATTAATAGAGAAGAAGAAATTTTGTTCTTCTTTTGAGAACACTTCACATAAATTAAGAACTTCCTTTATATTATTGATACAACTTTTTACAATTTTAAATTTAGTTAGAAAATTAATTTATATGAATATTTTATGCATAATAGACATTAATCTAAATTCTGACCAATGCAAATAATTATATATATATGACTTACGTATAGAAAGTGTTTGATATCGTTCATGTAGACTCCCAATCCTTCATCTTGAATAAAATCGACAAGCGAATCCAAAAGATCGCTGTTACGTTCATCTCTAGGTCCAGTCCGCAATGATCTTTCTGCAATCCGAGCATCAATGAGCCCTTGGAAAACACTAAACAATCTCTCCGAACATACCTTCATCTCTTCCTTGATACCTTGTAGATCAAGATATTTAATAGACGGAAAATAGTTTGCGAGGTTCGGTTTCCCCATGATTTCCATTACACGAAACAACGAGTCTCGGAGTTCCGATGAGGCCATCTGGTCGTAACTACCTAAGTCGGTCGAAAACACAACGTTTGAGATAACATTAAGCGATGTGACGAAGCAAGCACGAGCTATCTCGACAGCTTCTCCTCTCTCGCAGCTTTCAATAATGAATGTTACAAGCTCTTTCACTTTCTTCGACCGTATGGTCTTCGTGGCGTCTAGACACTTCCTTGAGAACAGCTTAGTCTCTAATATCTTCCTCCATAACCTAGGTGGAAACATAATACATTTATTAAATGTGAATGGGATTTATAAAACTTATACCCTCAGAGCCACATAGTGAAAGAACAAAATGAAATATTCATCGATGGCTCCCAAATATTAATGGTTAATACGTACATATCATTAGGCCTCCAAAAAATTAAGAAAAGTATTTGTTTAGTAATTGTTTCAAACCCCATAAATTTAAGGGCTGGCTCAGACTATTCGAATCATGTGGTTATTGAGTCGAGTGTGGTTGAATCGCATGTCAAAAATTAATAAATTCAATTATAAAATTATATATAGTCATGTCCACCATATTCAAAACCAAACTATGTGAAGTTAAATTAACTAATTTGTAGTTTACCTCCAATGTGGCGATGTGGAAGGTAGCCGTGGAAGGAAGACATCTTCCTGGTGACTGATGGTTCTAACGGTCTCGTTGAAAACTTGTGCACAGAAGACATGGTCAAGCGTTTTCAAAACCTCTCGTGCTGCCTCTGGTGAAGAAATGACCACTGTGGTTAAACTTCCAAGTCTAAGACTCATGACTGGTCCATAAAATTTTGAGAGGGTAGCAAGTGAACGGTGAGGAGCTTTTCCGATGATATGAACAAGTCCGATGATGGGCCATCCCAAAAGTCTGGGCGGTCCGGGAAGTCCTGAAGGTAGCAGACGCAGTGGGCCTGATGACCTCCGTCGTGATTTAATGGCGGCAAAGAGAAGATATGTTAAAAGGAAGCTAAGTGTCAAGAGCACAGCTGGAGCCATAGTGTTTCTCATCGTCAGTTCGTGGCGTTTTCTTCTAACCACAATCTTATACTACTTACTTAAAGAAACTACATTATGTACTAATTATATTACTACTAACGTTATTGTCATTATGAGCTTAGTATAGAGTAGCTTCATTCTACATAAATGCATTGATGACAAAAAGAAATTTATGCTTAGGATACAAAAGTCAAAGGTACACAATGTGTCCATCATTTTAAAAGCTAAAGAAAAAATATGTGGTATGTTTTGTTTTTTGTCAAACAACAGTACGTGGTATGTTAAGTTATTGAATATTGATGGGCAAATAAAAAAGATTGGCAATCCGCATTCTACATTAGCGTTTTTCTTTAATCGCAGTGTTCTTTAAATGACATACAAACAGTGCCGGTCCGGATCCCAATGGCACCTAAAGCGAACAAAAAATATATGCCCCGTATAAATTTTTTGGCTTATTCAGTACAGTATCAAAATCATGCAAGCTATCATTTTTATTAAGTTTATATTCTTTTGATATCATTAATAACTCATTTTGTTATGTATGAGTATGATACATACTTCATACTTGAACATAGTTATTATTATGAGATTCGCAAGCAGTAATTAACTAAAGTTGGGACTACTATATATTTGAATAACAATCACTTATTCAACTTGAAAATTTTCATTGATTTGTTTAGAAAAAAAATTCAGAAAGCTGAACCTAATTCATAATAGTTTAATGTTTGTTTAGATTTACGAATTTTTTATGGTCAAATATTTTAAATTAAAAAAAAAACAAATTATAACAATCACACAAAATTAAAGAAGATAAAATTTACAAGATAGAACAATAACAACCAATAAAAGATGAATGCACAAAATATTTTATAAATAAATTGAAACAACAATAGTTAAAAACTATAAAGGAGAAACAACAATAGTTAAAAACTAAAAAGGAATAAACTAAGATCATTTGATCAAAATGACCGTATTGGATGAAAAAAGAATAATAATAAATTGTTGTTATCATTATCAAAAGACAAGGAAGAAAAGGAAAAAAAAAAGGAAAAAGGAAAAGGAAAAAAGTCAAAACACAGAAGTGAGTCTTGAACTTATTCACCTGTACGCAAAAAGGCAGTTCCTCAGACCACTACACTAGAGAGATGTGTCTATATTTTGGCGCCCCTCAAATTTATATAACCATTGGCGCCTAAAGCCCTAGCTTTACGGGCTTTAGGTCAGGGCCGGCCCTGCATACAAAAACTGATAAAGGAAGAAAAAGGTTAAGTTTCCTGACTTGCACTCGTATTTAGGGTTTTGTAACCGGGTGGGGATAAGCTCTATTTTTTTATTAGGTCTGTTGTCGTAAATCCTATAGTATCGTTACCATATAGTAACTACAAGTCTACAAGATTACAAACCAAGTAACTTGAATCGATTTTAAACCAGCCAATGGAGGGATATTCGATTTTGGCGTATTAAATGGTAACACTAAGCGGGGAGGCTTTTAAATTCTCGTTTCATTTAAGCAAAAAAAAAAAAAAAATCTCGTTTCATTTAATCATTTATCAGATCAAATTGTTAAATATATATATATATATATGAAACTGTATAGTAACTATATCTATATATGCAACTTTTTAATATACACTATCGGTTGATCCGGTTAGGTTCAAGAGAAATGCAGTGTATTTTGTTAGGTTGGACCGATTGTCTGTTACGTTCCACCGTATTAACTATTTCAATCAAATCCAGGGACGAAATGTTTTCTGTTGAGTGCACAATGCTAAAACCAACAAAAATAAAATTAGAATAAGAGCACATTTTAATCTTTTCCATAATCTAAAAATAGTTTAGTGAATAAACTTAAGTTATCTCCAATGAGGGAAAACATCAAAATATCAGGAAAGACTATTTCCAACAGTGCATTATTTTTTCCTTCAAAATGATGCATTATTGGAGATGATATTTTCTCATATTTTGATGTTATCCTTTATTTTGTGTTAGTTTTTTATTTATAAATTAATTTTAAACATTTATATAATTTTTATATCTTAGAACTCAATATTTGTTTTATACTTTAAAGAAATTATTAATACTTTCATAATATAATTAATAATTTTATATAACCCTTTGTATTTTCTTTTAAAACTAAACTTATGCACATAATGAAGATTTAATAAAAATAATAACATATATTTAAATTATTTTTTTAGAAGAAAAATGAGGAAAACTATTAGAACAAAATGTAAATTTATTTTATGTTTACTTTATTTTGAAGGAATTTTTTTTTAAAATCATTTGAGATGAGAGGGCACATGACCCGTACCCATGCATCTGCGTCCACAGTTGGTTAAATCTAAAATCTTTTTTTTTTGTAACTGATTAAATCTAAAATCTTGACCGATCAATCGATGATAATTTTCCAAGTGAATCAAATCTAGAACTGATATAGAGACACTAAACCTTAGGAAATTACTACTAGACACCATTTAGTTATTTTTTTACAAAGATCGTAAAAATCTTATTCCAGTTTTTTTTATCAAAAATCTTATTTCCAGTTAACAACTAAAATTAAGATTACTTGATTTGTCAACGGTCAACGTCGCCTGAGTAGAGAGATGTGATTTTGTGGTAAAGCACGTCTTCACTCTGAGATGTTTATTTTACCAAGTCACATGGATCGTTATCATCAAAACGCTCGTTGCCTCGTTATCGAGGCAGAATCTTTAGTTGCTCAAACTGGCCCATCTACTTCTTACCTTCCAATTTCGACCACGTATTCTTGTGATGCTCCAATCATACCCTATTATCAATTTTAAAGACGACAACATCATCAAATAATTCAGAAAATGGGACACTGACACAGCCTCATGATTTGTATTTGATGTAAATACTGCACATATATGGAGAACTGAATATTAAAAGATTTAGACAAATTTATACTAAACACAGCTATTATTAGAATTTAGAGAACTCATAAGTGGTTCAAGTATTACCACTGTTCAAAATGTTTAGTACATTTTGAATTCATTTTTTAACAAATTCATATGGAATGAACTTGTTTTCAAAGTATTAAATATCCACGTGTCATTTTTATTATATAATCAGAACTATAATAAAAATATGTTAATATTTTTTTTTACCATCCAAAAATACATATATTTATTTATTACTATTAAAAACCAGATTAAAATTTATTAATTTGTATATTATCAACAGTATGTTTACTATTTTTTGCATTATATATTCGAAAAATCTATTTTATTTATTTTCCTATTTTATGTTCAATTCTATTTTTAACAGAAGGAACATTGATCAAAAGATTCAATATGTAATACCATATTTTTTTGTTAGAGGATTTGATCTTGGCATATATTAGTGGGAGTATTGGAAGAATTCATCATCATCATTATTCAAATTTTAATTGATCACTAAATTATAATCCATGTAAGAGAATTTGAATACAACAATTCACCAAAAAATAAATAAATCACTCTAATCTTGATGGTAGGCTAGATAGTAAGTGAAAACTAAAGGGGCGGATTTGAGAAGATACAAAAATATAAGGGAGTAATAGTGAGATTATTGATATTATATATAATTATTAATTAAATACAGCATCAAATTCGAAATGAACCGTTTCCATCGCCTTCCCCATTATCTCACTCTCTCTCTCTCTCTCTCTGCCCTACCAAAGAGATTACTTGAATGCGCTCTTGACGCTTCTCGCCGATAACGCAAACCGTCGATCGTCGTATTATAGCGGTGAGGATCCCTCGATCAAATCAAATTGCGTTTTCTTCGAGCTCCTTGATCATCGATCGCTTTGATAGATAGATATATATATATATATATATATATATAAATTTGTTTGTTTATTGGAATTTGCAGGAAAATGGGGTTGATATCAGGGATTCTGTTCGGGATCATATTCGGCGTAGCTCTAATGGCTGGCTGGAGTCGTATGATGTCCCACCGCTCCTCCAAGCGCGTCGCCAAGGTTCCAATTCAATCAATCGAGCCTTATTCTCTAATATTGAATCTGGAATTTAAAATCATTTGTGGTTTGTTGCTATAGGTAGATAGGGAGGATTAGATGATGTGTTATTTGGCCATTGATACTAGTTACTGTGTAAATGGAACAGGCAGTTGATATGAAACTTCTAGGATCTCTAAGCAGAGAAGATTTGATGAAGATTTGTGGTGATAACTTTCCTCAGTGGATATCCTTCCCTGCCTTTGAACAGGTTTGTTTTGTGTGATTTATATCTTATATTAGTCAGTGTTCATCTTCCAACAGTGCTTTGAACACGGTTTATTAGAAAAATGAGCCGGTATACCTTTTTACTTTTCAGGTCAAATGGCTGAATAAACTACTCGTCAAGATGTGGCCATTTATTGCAGATGTGAGATTCTTTATTTTCTTTTGTTACACCTTACTAAATATATATTCTATCCTACTGTAGATGGTTGGAAGTTGCCTATGATATTACTAGCATGCATAATGTTTTATGAAGTTGTCCTGGGAAGAGGAGAGTCATTCTTTTCTAGTGTTAATCGACAATTAGGATAGGTTCAATTTATTGGATGCAATAAAACATTTTATGCAGCTTGGCTGGTCATAGAGTCTTTAACTATCTGTTGTCTAATGACTAATTTTCAGGCAGCAACTATGGTAATAAGAGATTCTGTTGAGCCGCTGCTTGAAGATTACAGACCACCAGGAATTTCTTCCCTCAAGTTCAGCAAACTTACTCTGGGTAACGTAGCACCAAAGATTGAAGGTAAAATATGGTTGACTACATTGTTTTCTCTTCCACTTTGCTCATGCTTGCATTGTCCTACTATCTATTTTGGATGCTGCCAGTAGCTAATGACTCCTTGTGCTTTGCAGAACTTCATGCATTTTGTCTTGTATAGGTTAGTTTTTCTTAAAGCCTTTTCACATGCATTATTATTTATTGCTGCAGGTATCCGTGTTCAAAGTTTCAAGGAAGGTCAAATCACAATGGATGTTGATCTTCGATGGGGTGGTGATCCAAATATTGTTTTAGGTGTTGCAGCACTTGTTGCTTCCATACCCATTCAGGTTAATAGAAATATATTTTAGTTCTTCTTGTTTGGGTTTTCTATATTATAATATCCGTTTGCACCTTCCCGATATAGATTCTTTATCTGTACCAACACTTTGTTTCTGGCTGGAACAGTTGAAGGATCTTCAAGTTTTCACAGTTGCACGTGTTATCTTTCAACTTGCGGATGAGATTCCTTGTATATCTGCTGTTGTTGTAGCTCTACTTGCTGATGTACAATTTCTTTTCCTTTTAATGACCCCACAATCAGATGCAGTTTTCTATATCATTCTCCTATCTGACAGTGACCAACTTTATAAATTATCTTAACCAGCCAAAACCAAGAATCGATTACACTCTGAAGGCTGTGGGTGGAAGCTTGACGGCCATTCCTGGACTATCTGATATGATTGATGTAAGTTCCTCATTTGGAATGTCAAGCAGTTTCCAGGTGTTCATGCAGATATTTTATCCTTTTTTTCTGGTAGGACACCGTTGATTCTATTGTGAAAGACATGCTTCAGTGGCCTCATAGAATAGTTGTTCCCATTGGTGGTATTCCTGTTGATATCAGGTACTGTTCCTGTGTTTCCTTTTCTATTTATTTCGCCACATATATATTCTTCCTGCCACTGCCCATCTTTTGTTTTCTCTCCACTGATATAGCCATAGGATTCACTTGGTCATTATACTTATTGAGAAAGCATTTTACATGTTGACGATTCTCTCTCTGTTTTTCTCTTTCACAGTGAATTAGAACTTAAGCCACAGGGAAAGCTTATAGTAACAGTAGTGAAAGCAACTAACTTGAAGAACAAGGAATTGATTGGAAAATCAGACCCTTATGCTGCCATCCACATTCGTCCTGTCTTCAAGTATAAAACAAAGGCAATCGAGAACAACTTGAATCCTGTTTGGGACCAAACATTTGAACTGATTGCAGAGGACAAAGAAACCCAGTCGCTCACTGTAGAGGTTTGCAATCTAAGACGGTTACGCTTCGTACTTGTTCAAGGCAAACGTTAACTATCCTTCTCGTTTTTGTTGAACTCTTGACAGGTATTTGATAAAGACGTAGGCCAAGATGAACGTCTAGGACTTGTGAAACTTCCTCTAAGCAGTTTGGAAGCGGGGGTTACAAAGGAAATGGAGCTGAATCTGTTGTCTTCACTCGATACTTTGAAAGTAAAAGACAAGAAAGATAGAGGAAGTATAACACTTAAGGTATAATCTCCCCTTGTATAAACCGCAAAGCTTAATTAGTTCCTGACTTGGTTTCTCTCCCAAGGTACATTATCATGAGTTCAACAAAGAGGAGCAAATGGCTGCGTTAGAAGAAGAGAAGAAAATAATGGAAGAAAAGAAGAGATTGAAGGAATCAGGAATGATAGGTAGCACGATGGATGCAGTTGGAAGTGGGCTCGGTGCTGGTGTGGGAATGGTTGGGACAGGGATTGGTGCAGGTGTAGGAATGGTTGGAACCGGTGTGAGCTCGGGTGTTGGGATGGTTGGTAGCGGCTTCGGAGCTGTCGGTAGTGGTTTGAGCAAAGCAGGGAGGTTCATGGGTAGAACTATTACAGGTCAGACCAGTAAACGTAGTGGCTCCACCACTCCTGTGAATAGCGAGACCGATGGTTTCAAACAACAGTAAGTAAACACTTCGGGTTTAAAGCAAAAGATTTGTGATCACAATAACATCGTTTTTTTTTATTTCTAGTCTTGCGACGATATATGTTTTTCTCCTCTTTTCGTGTTTTTTTTTTTTTTTTTTTTTTTTTAGTTTTTACCACTCTTAAATTTGGTTTCTGGATTATTGATTGGAGTAAATTGTTTTATTTGTGAACTTAACTTATAAATCTTCTACAAAAGTCGTATTGTTTAATCGTCACATCATCTGCTAAGAGCATAGAACCGTTATTATTCAAGAATACAAGAACAGAGGCAATATTATAAACACAAAAAAGTTGGCTATTTAAACCACTTGATTGAATATATGTATATGATAAGCTGGCTTGTATTTAGAATGGTAAAGTAATACAAAAAGTGATGTATCGACGTAGTATAGACTGTATAGTTTAAACATGCTAACATCATATGCTTAGTTTTTTACTAATTTAAAAACTCATGATTGATTGAAAGTAAATTACTCAGTTAAGAGTAGAAATAAATAATAGGTAGTGTCTTTCACTATCACGTTTTTCAGATATAACGTCGTTCTCCTAGCTCTCTTTGTCACTTATTAATTTCAGTACCATAAATCATAATGAAAAATATAGAAGCTCAACAAACGAACACAAGCGAGATCTTTCTTATCCATTTTGGACCAGTTTTTTCAAATTCCCATTATTGGTATTTTATAATGGTCAAAAATATGTTGCTTCCAATCGATTAGCCTATCTTCCTCCACCTCTTTTATATACTACTATTACTATATACTATGGTAGTTGGAAAGATGTACGTAATATTTATATTGGGAAGCTTTGATTGATTTTATTATTATATAATATATAGATAACTGTAGATTGGTAGCCAAATATGTGTGGTTTATTAAAATCAAAACTAAGTAATATATTGAGACTGGATACGAGAAAATGTGGATGACATATTAACACGATCCTATGACTTGGATCCACGTAAGCCTAAACTGTGGGGAGTTTGTACTAACTGGTGCATACGTAAGCCAAGTGGATAATGTGTCCCGACCACAAAGATCGACACCATGATTTTATTTACTTTATTCCTAAATAATTGCACCAAGGAGGTGGCCACATTGTGAAAAATGTTATCAATATAAGACAGATGATTATTTGAGGGAAAGTTCTTTTGTTGATTGGCAACCTTAGGTCAAAATAGGGACATGAAAATTAGATATAACAAAACTAATGCATCTGCAGAGTTTTCTTTTCTTTTAATATGGACTCTATTTACTTTTTCTTCCAACTAATCTTATAATGTGAAATTATATTTCAAAGGGTCAGTTCTCGATAATGACTTCAATAGTTTGATATGAATAGTGTATTCATTTTACCATGCATATATATATATATATATTTTTTTTGTAAACTGCATTCTTATACCATGCATATATACATTACAGTATTTGTAATCAGGTATAGCTTTGTTGCTCTAGACGACTAGACCGATGACATGAATATCTGTTAGACTGTTACTGACACGAATACAACAGTTATTCTGTTCTTGTCTTCTGTTTATAACCATAAGAGACAACACATGATAAATAAGTTTCCAATACTCGACCCTCATGCTTATTTTAGTGACGCATTTACGTTTATTTTTCTAACAAAAGTTTATAGGCTTCGAGTATATATAGTTATTATACACTATCACTTTGGTAATGACATTAATAGTTCATTTTTTACATATTTAATCCACTGATCATATGCATCACTTCTTCTAGCATACAGTTGTAGCATGCTTAGCTCTATCATCGCAGCCAAACGCACCATATCAATAACATTTTTTTTTGAACGACTTCATTTAAACAAAAAATTGGATAAAGTGGGCTCGACGTTGTTATGAATCAGAATAACTAAAATAAATATTTAATTCTACTCAACCACAAACACAAATAAAAAAATTGAAATTATTATACACTCACTAAAAATTCTAAAAAAAAATCCACCTCACATTAATTAAACCTTCGCCAGGTGTTTTACTTGTCGTTAAATATCCCCCAAACCCCACCAGAACGCGTGTAATGCACTTTTAACCCAAACTATTAGGCCAAGTGGCCAGCTTTTTAATCACTCCCTTATCCAGATCCGACCCGACCCGACTCGACCCGACTCGACTCCAGAAAACGTATACATCCCACAGATAAAAAAAGATACGTATAGTACACTTCTACGAAATTATAAAATGATTGTATTAGGCCAGGAGAATTGACCTTTGAATTCATTTCTTCTATTTAAACTTGGCTTTGCGTATTTGTATTCTCTCTTATCTTCTAAACCGTATTTAAAAAAAAAATCGAAAACGAAGAAAAAAGAAAGCAAAAAAGCATCCTTTTTCTCTTCAGTTTCTATCAATCGATTCTCCGCGTGCCATGCAAATCGAGATTCGATTGATAACGTAAGTAAAGACTCTCTCTTTCTCAATCTATCGGCGGGTTTGTGACCATGGGCGCGAATATCTCAGGCGTCACGCCGGAGTTTGACCGGAGGAACATTGAACCCAGGTTATCCGATTTGCCGGAGAACTGCGTAGCGTTGATCATGATGCGTCTCGACCCGCCGGAGATCTGTCGGCTCGCTCGTCTCAGCAGGGTCTTCCGCCGCGCGTCGTCGGCTGATTTCGTGTGGGAGTCGAAGCTGCCTCCGAGCTATCGAGCCATCGCGCGGAAGGTGTTCGACGAAATTACTGTGAGGAAGTTGATAAAGAAGGATCTTTACGCGAAGCTTAGTAGGCCCAATCTCTTCGACGGTGGCACAAAGGTTGACACTTTTTTGAATCACTTTTTTTTTTTGAAATAAAAATAAAGTCAGCAGCTTTCTTATTGTGTGAGAAGGTGTGTTGTTGTTGTTGATTGGAGCAGGAGCTATGGATAGATAAGAACAGTGGTCGTCTTTGTGTATCGGTTTCTTCAAAGGCGTTAAGGATTACGGGAATTGATGATCGGAGATACTGGACTCATGTCCCAACCGATGAATCCAGGTAGACCTGAGATTTTGAAACCGAACTGAACCGAATTTTCGGTTAGTTCGGTTAAGAAGTTTGGTTTGATTCAGTATGTTTTTTTTTTAAAGATTGATTTTCGGTTGGATTTAGCAACTGATTACTCCGGTTTTCTTCTAATTATAACCAAACCATACTAAAACCTAAACCGAACTAACTAAGATAACTGAACTAACCAAATTTAACCAAAATTAAAGCAAAATCTAATTAATTTCGATAGGATTTTTGAAAACCGAACTAATAGAATACTGAACCAAACTTTATTTCGGGTTAATTCAGTAATATTAATATCGAATCAAATTAACCAAAAACCGAGCTACTCAAAAACCAAACTACCCTAACTAACCAAACCTAACCAAACCAAACCGGCAGGCCTAAATCCACGTGTTGTTTCATCAGTTTGATTTCTTCTCTTGATTTAGATAAAAAAAAATTATTATGATATTATGGTGGAATATTCAGTTTGGTTTTGTATACTTTGTATGCTAGTTTCAGTGAGCTTGTACCCTTTATCTTGATTCGTCTCTACCAATGTTCACATCTCCAGGTTCCACTCAGTTGCATATGTTCAACAGATATGGTGGTTCGAAGTAGGAGGAGAGTTTGAGATCCAGTTCCCATCTGGAACATACAGTCTCTTCTTCCGTATCCAGCTCGGCAAAACATCAAAGAGACTCGGAAGGAGAATGTGCAACTCCGAGCACGTTCACGGATGGGACATAAAGCCCGTTAGGTTCCAGCTGGCAACTTCAGACAACCAACAAGCTGTTTCGCTGCGTTATCTGAACAACAACCCTGGACACTGGAGTCACTATCACGTCGGGGATTTCAAAGTGGTGAATCCAAATATATCGACAGGAGTCAAGTTCTCGATGACTCAGATTGATTGCACTCACACGAAAGGTGGCCTGTGCATAGACTCTGTTCTTATAGTACCTAAAGAAAATGCAAGGAAGGTTGTTGAATCAGAATAGTTATTTTATTTTATTTTTTTGTAGATATTGAGTGAGATTGTTGTAAATGGTGAGAAGAATCTATTTTTTTTTTCCTTGATCTGGAACTTGTTGTACACATGGTTGGGTTGTCTCTGGTTTTGTCTGTAGTTACAGTGATTGTAAGAGACTAAAGGTATTGAACTTGAACATAGAATCCTTTCAGCTATGTAGAAACAGAGTCTTGTTCAGAGTATAAGTTATCATTATTACAGCATAGGAGCAACATAGACTCTTAAGATTACGTGAAACAATTATTCTGAAGGTCTAGAGAAGAAGCTTCTTCTTGCTTCAAGCTGTCTTTAACTTGGGACGCACTGGAAGCAACTGTGTAGTAACAGAAATTTTGTAAAAAAAAATCGGATGGAAGTGGGGTTTATGGGAAGGAAGAGGTTGCTTTTTACCTGATAACAAGAGATAAGTGAGGTGATAAGCCCCAAAAAGCCAGTGACACGATGACCAATTATCCATGGAGCTAAACGAAGCAGACCAATGGCTACAACAATGTCCATGCTTGATTTAATCAAAGCTACTATTCTGTCTTTTGTTTTCTGAAGCTTAGCACGATGCAACTCATCCTGCAGTTTTGACAAATATAATGAGTTTTAGAAACAAAGACAAGAAAGATCAGAGAGTTTTAGTTTTTTTTTACATGATTCTTCTTTTCATCATCTTTGAGTTCCTTGTCCATCTTCTTCATAGATGAAGAGAGCCTTACAAGCTCACAAATCTAATAAAGAATCAAGATCAGTGTATATATATATGTCAAGACACATGAAAATCGAAATGTAGAGAAAGATTATATATAAAACCTCAATTATTACAATACAGATAGATGATCCAAGCCAGCAGAAAATTGAGAAACCGCTAATCAACTCCGTTAATATTTTGTTCTGCGTACTTTAGTCACTTAGCAGAGATAATGTAAATATTAAAAACACTTCAATAGACCAATATGGATTGTTGCCTTAATGTCACCTTATATATGCCGGATCTACCAAGCCAGACGAATTGATCAAGAAAGAAGTAGGTACACAAGAGAGCATTCTTGCACTGAAAACAGCCAAACCAACAAACAAAAAGAAAAACACAAAAAAATTAACGACCGAAACTTGGTTTAAACATATAGCAAATGTTGTAACATGTTGTTGGGCACCTTTCCGAGCAAGACAAGAGGAAGAGGAGTCCTTCTATGCACAGGGCTAATAAGCAATTGAAAATCATTGAGAAACTGCACATTTAAAGCCCATTTTCTAAATCAGAAATCAAAAACAGTTTTTTACAATATTAAGAAGAAGGAAATGGCAAAGTGACAATGACCTTGAAAAGACGGAACACTTTTCTAGCCAAACTGGTGTTTCTGTAGACATTTTGAGCAGTACCAGGTTTTCCACCGCTCAAGAATTTGGAACCGTACTGTATAGCTCTGCATATCTTATCTCTAGCCTCAGCTTTGTTCAAGTATAGGATTATAAGAGCTAGCTCGTCTCTGGTTAAATATAATGTTTTCATCTTCTATCTGCAAAAAAAAACACACACACACACACAAAATTTCACGGCTACGTTTGATTGATGAGAGAAACACACATTAAAGTTTTCACTTTTATCAATTTCAAACGAGAATATCAGTTTCATCAGCAACCAAAAAAAAAAGAAGACGAAACAGAGCAATGCACCTCCTTGATGATCTAGGCGAGAGGATCCTGAGATTCAGTGCCATACTATTTCTGGAACATCATTCTTTGTGTGTTGTGTCATAAAATGCGTGTTTGGTCTACTTTCTTTATAAAACGCATTGAAACGCAACGTTTTGAATCAAATATCCAATCTTATGATCGGCTCCACTTCACTCCTCACCTATTGCACTTTGATTCTATCCCACGTCATCTGCAGAGAGTTTTAGAATAGGCAGTTTAAAATGGGCCAGGCCTTTTGAGAAGTCTTACTTTCCACAACAGGATGGAGATAGCCTTGCGTGGTCGAGTAAGCCCTCTGATGGTGAACTGAATAACGGCAACATGAAGAGAACCAAAGATTTTGCTAGTAAGTTCACCTATATATGTTGTCTGGTTGATGAACAATGTTAATATTATGGAATGGAGGCAAACAAAAAAAAATCACTTGTAATATTGATTATGGGAACTTTTGGGAGTGGCTGCAATGAGTAAGGATCCATAAGTTGATTCAAATTTTGTGTGTAAATACAATTCTACATGTAACAAGATTAAGTAGCAAATATGTAAGTCACAGAATGTTTTTGTCTATTTAAGTCCAAGAAGGAGGATAAGGAGAATAGGAGATTAGATATTGCATATTCTTAATGGTCCATATCGCATATTGTAATTAGATATAGTACCTTCTAAACCAAAAACTCTGGCATATAACTTAAAAAAAAAGAGAGTATGAGCTTCTTATATTTTGTTTGACATTTCGACGAACTAGCTCATCCTTGAGTAAAGTTGGTTTCAGAGTCGCATCCTACATTACTCTTGAATACCGAAGATCCATCACCTTGCTCATATTGTTGTTGAAACCTACATAAATATATGTATTCCCAACACCAAGTTTGGTTATAAAGCCATAGTTTGTTATTTTTTTAATCGTTAGAATAAAAGAAAAAGAATGATTACCCGATCTTCAAGAACTGTCCGACGTTGCAATCCACAGAGATGTGATGAGAGGACAGCAAGGAAAAATCAGAGGAACCTGCCCTGTCATCCGAATTTAGCAAAAGGTCTTGAAAGCCTTTGAATTCATTACCTTCTGCCTCAAGCTGATTATGGAAAAAAATAGTCCATTAACAACGAAATACTGAAGATAGTAACTAGGACTCTACGAGAGGAATATTAACAGAAAAAACCTTTAGCTTCTTGTTTATATCTCCGAGCTGCCTCTCCTGTAATTCCAAACCCAACTCAATAACATAGTTATAATGTGTATACAAATATAAACGTTAATTATATACTAGGCTATTAATACAACGACTAAATATATGTTACGTTCAAAATGTATGTGGATGTCATAGACTTGCCTTTCTCCGAAGCTCTTCCATTTGTTCCATAGTAACCTGCGTCTGCGTATATATATACATGCATTTTAAAATTTTATTTTTATATATCTAAATTTAGAAATGATTACAACGAAATAAGATTTGTAGATGTATACAATATGTTGTACCTTGCGTTGCATGGTTGCCGAGAGAGCTCTTTCAAGCTGTCTCTCGAGCGTCTCCAATTCTTTGACACTCATCTCTCCAAGATCTTCCCCAAGCAAATACCTTTTTATTTAAACGATTCAATATATTGCTTAATTGTGGAAACTAGCTTGGAGATGTATATTTATATGTAATAAGGATGTAAGAGAGAGAGATATATGATTAACTAAACCTATGAGTGCGAAGAAGAGATTCATATTTGGATCTGAGCTCTGTCACCTCTTGAGACCAACTCTGCACCTTAAATTAAAAAGACTAATTAAAATTTATAATTGCTTTTTTTCTGTTGTTACTTATGTATGTGTATATAACATTAACTTTTTTGTATATAACATTAACTTGGGATTTGAAGACTTGGAAAAAAGAAAAATTGACCTGTGTAGACTCTTCAGGTCGATTATTGTCCCAAATATTGTTACAGCGATTGTACCTTTCAATTGTTTTCTCCATTCTACAGATTATTAAACAAAAGAAATCACAAGAAAAATCATTAATTGGTTAGTTGATCCTTAAATGTCTACAAACCCTAATTACACAAAACTTATTGGATCTGTCATTTCTTGCATATATTTGCGTAATGGATCTATGAGATCGATGTATGATGAACACTAGCTACTTTCTCTAGTTAGAATTAGAAAGATACAACCATTTTAAAAGGCAATACTTATGGTTTTCTTGAAATCTTAAGGACATACATATCTTATTATATAAAGCTGATGATAAAAAGGTTTTATAGCCTAAAATCAATCAATAAAATTCCGATCTTGAAGATTTGTCGGATCTAAAAGCTTAAGCTGTCACATGCGTTTCATGGATCCGAGAGGTGGTTAGGATTTGGGAGAAAAAGACACAACCTCTTATAATACTTAAAAAGACAGAGAACTTTGGCTTCTTGAGTCTCAAAAACGGACACAAATCAAACCTAGCTTATCTAGTTAATTACGAATCTTTTTTTAACCATTGAATCTTTTGGAAGGAAAACATTTATTTTCGTATAAAAACCTTTAATTAAGAATCTTGATGATCAAAATGGGTATATATACACGTACGTGTCACTGCTGAACTCATAGAGTTTGCCACTGCTGGAGAAGATGATAAGAGCAACCTCTACATCACATAGAACAGAAAGTTCGTAGGCTTTCTTGAGCAAACCACCTTTTCTTTTGGAGAAGGTTACTTGTCTATTGACCTTGTTCTCTATTCTCTTCACGTTCACTCTCCCTCTTGCCATTTTCCCTTCTCTCTCTTCTTTCTACGTTTATTGACTTTGAATCCCCCTCAGGATTTGGACATTTACATGCATTAATCAAAAGGGATCCAATAAGTAGAGGGATACACAGCGTATTTGCTAACTCTTTTATTTTCTGAAGCTATTAAACCGCATACATAGGATTGATACACGTATCTTGTTGTTGATTTATAAATTTATAATTTTTATTTTATATACCATGCAAGATGATTTTTTTTTTTTAAATGGTAAGTATCGCATGGTAAGTAACATTTAAAGTTCAACTAACTTATATTTGACCCAAATGAAGTTATTTGCTTATTTTGTTAAATTAAATTTAATCTACATGGAACAAAAAGAAAACTTTCTATTTATAGTCATGGTTAAAAATACCTAGGAATGGAAATATGCAGGTAACAGAAGGACCACTGGAAAAATCATCATTGTTTCTTTTAATGTTAACCTTACTATTAATTTCATACCAACAATTTTCAAAGTTTGAGTTTAATTTCTTTGTGTAAGTGGACCATGATTTCGTCAAGGTTTGTATGTATGGTTAGGTTTCGGCATGGATTGGATATCCGGATTTTTGAAGGTATTTGTGATTTGCTTCAAATGTTACGGATATCTAATTTTTTGATTTGCTTTGATTCGAAAAAATACGGATATTCGGAAAACGGATATTCGGAAAATAAATAGATATTTGCGGATATTTACGAATACTTACGGATATCTCATTTATTTTGACTAATACAAATAATATTAAAAGTTTTATACAAATTTGTTTTGTAAATTTTTTTTTGCATGATATAAAAGATAAAAATTAAAAGAAGTAGTGAATCTACAAACTTTTTAAAATTTTAAACTTAGTAAATAATTATAATAAAACTTAAGAAAAAAATTATAATTGTCATAAATGTTTCTCTTCCTTTTATGTAATAATTTTATATAAGTAATAATGTGAATAAAAATCTGTCAAATCATATGTTAGAATAATAATTATATAATTTTATACATTTAAAACTTTAAATATAATCAAGATATATATGTATTTATATATTGACGGATCGGATATTCGCTTTCCCAAAATTTTAATATTTGTGATTTGCTTCGATTTTAACGGATATTAAATTTTAGTATTTGTTTTTCTTCGAAAACTTACGAATATCCAGAATTTTCGGATCGAATAGTAACGAATAACGAATCGAATCAAATTTAGCGGATAAAATGCCCAGTCCTATGTATGGTAAATAACAATTGTGTGCATGTTTCCATGATAGGTCTGGTTAACGGACGTACAAGATCAATTATAATTGGTCAGAAAATTTTGAATTTGTTGTATTCAATGTAACTTAGTATAAATTGTGAAACTGTAATATACATATCAATCAGTGGTTATGTACCATCTGGCAATAACATATACCAAGGTTGTACGTGATCAGTGATCACTATTACAAAAAAAAAGCTAATAAAAACACAAATGTCAAATACTTCGTTTTCCAAATAGTCTCCACAATTCACATTAAAAAAGCTAAAATACCATCTAGCAGCACCATAATAAACCCAAGCAAATCATTTAATTATATTGTAAACTAGGTGTATAGCCCGCATATGCGGATACAATTTTCTTACGAATATTTATTAGTTTATATATTTTACTAAAATATATATGCTTGTTATTGTATTACATTTTGAAAACACTAATATATTAAAAATATTTTTGATTTCAAAATCTTATACTTTTGTTACCACTTTTTGTACACTTATTTTTACTTATATTTTGGTCATATTTTCCATTTTTTTCAATTATTTATATTTTTCATTATATGTATTTTTCTCATCTATACTATTTAAACATAAATAATAAAAAATTTACTTACAAAAAGTAATAGTTGGATCAACACATTTATAGTTAAATTGAAATAAAAATAATATATATTTTTATTAAAATAATATGATTAATATAAGTTCGTTTTATTTTAATATATATTTTTAGATTTTGGATAATTATTATTAATATTAATTTTAATAATTTAGCTGATAAAAAAATGAAAATTAGTCTTTTATTTTGTTGTTAATTTATGTTTTATTCATTAAGGGTATAATGACATTGATCACTCTAATTTTTTAATTTAAAAATATATTTTTAGATTTTGGATAATTCTTATCATTTTTAATTTTATTTACTTATGTAATAAAATAAATAAATTCGTTTTTATTTTGTAGGTAATTTATATATTTATCCATTAAGGATATAAAAAATATTAATCAATCTAATTTTTTATTTTAAAATATATTTTTAAAATTTAGATAATTCTTATCATTATTAATTTTAATCGGTTAACTAATCATAAAATTAAAATTCGTAATCAGTCTAAGTTTTAACGTGAGAGCTCCGTTGCGAAACATCACTTGGCAAATAATAGTATATATGACTTAATAATCATCACATTCATGTAAATTAGTTTATAAATCATTTCACACTACATTTCTAGATGAAAATCATCACTATTTTTTAATACAAAAGCCAGAATCCCATAAATCGATTTTATGTATTGGTTCAGGATTAAAATAATGTAAAAGGCCCAGTGTATTTATAATGGGCTGAAACTTAAAAGCGAACATCCTGCTCGCTCCAGTAAGAAACAAATCAATCTGTTTTTTCCCGGTTTAAATTGAATCGATGTAAACCGGAAAAGGAGATTCCAAAATTGAAATTGATAAAAGAGATCTTCTTCTTCTTCTTCTTCTTCGTTCGCCGGATGTGCTCGAGTCATCAGATCTCCGCCTATGATTGGTTAATTGGCAATGGCGTGTTAAGTGTATCAACCTGTGAGGCGCACTAGATTCTTCACACCTTCATCTCTCTTCTACATTACGAGTATGGATTTGCTCATCTCTCACTCACTCTCCTCCATTATTCGATTCGGTTAATGCTTGATTTAGGGTTTGTTGATAGGAAATGGCGTTGAAGCGAGGATTAACCGGAGTTAACCGGATTAGAGGAGGAGGAGGAGGTGGATCTCGATCTGCAGTTGTGATCCTCGTCTTTCTATGTGTGTTGGCACCTCTCATCTTCTTCGTTGGTCGTGGAGTATACTTCGATTCCTCCTCTAACGGTATTACTACATTTTTTTTTAATTCGATTTTGTGATAATATTTTGCATTTTATCTGATTAGCTTACTTTTGATTACTGCTGCAGACTATTCAAATGCTAGTTCTGTGAAGCAGGTGGGGATGAAACTCTCTTTCTTATATGTTATCTACATGTGTATGTTTCATCATCACAAGTAATGATGTTTAAAATTGGAATATTGGATTGGTTGGTTTGCAGAGTCTTGTGGACTGGAGAGAGCGCTTAGCTATGCGATCTCTTAGATCTCTTTTCTCTAAAGAGGCAAGTCTCTAGATCACTGATAGCTAGCTTTTGTTTGGTTTGTTTCTTTCTAATTTTTTTACTCTTCAGGTACTAGATGTTATCACAGCTAGCACAGCTGATTTGGGTCCTTTTAGCCTTGATTCTTTCAAGAAAAACAATTTGTCTCCATCATGGCGTCAAGTGGAGGAAGTAGACACCTCCTTTAAGGTGTGCAGTTTAGTTTGCAACCTTTGAGTTTCTATCCTCTTCTTTTGGCTTATAGTTTTCATCTACTTGAAGCAGAATCAGACAACATCTAGTATCGTTAATGCAAAACGTGACACTACTACTACTTCAAAAGGTAGTGCCTTTTATTGTGAAGTTGCAATCTTGATACCCTCTCTCATTCTTCTTCTTCCCTATTATCACTGATGTGCAGGTGGCAGCCATCAGAAAGTTGAGACACCTGAAAAGTTATACAGAAGGGTAATTATCAGTTTACTTTACCTTAACTTCATACTCTTGATGATGCATCATACGTTTATTTACCTTATCTATTTTTTTTTTTTGAAATTTTTAGCAACTAAGAGAGAAAAGACGTGAGAGGCGAGCTAACGAGTTAGTTCAGCACAATGACGACACCATTTTGAAACTCGAAAATGCGGCCATCGAACGCTCCAAGTCTGTTGATTCTGCAGTCCTTGGAAAATACAGTATCTGGAGAAGAGAGAACGACAACGACAACTCTGATTCTAATATACGTTTGATGAGGGATCAAGTGATCATGGCTAGAGTCTATAGTGGTCTCGCAAAGCTGAAGAAGAACAAGACTGACTTGTTTCAAGAGCTCCAGGCCCGGATTAAAGACAGCCAACGTGTTTTGGGTGAATCAACAACCGATGCAGATCTTCCTCGGAGGTAACAGATCTTCTTTACGTTTCTGTTATTATTTCCACTTATGTTTTTTTTTTTAAACTGATACCTCTCATTAACGTTTCATTCTCAGTGCACATGATAAACTGAGAGACATGGGTCAAGTCTTGTCTAAAGCTAAGATGCAGTTGTATGACTGCAAGCTGGTTACTGGAAAGCTGAGAGCAATGCTTCAAACCGCTGATGAACAAGTCAGGAGCTTGAAGAAGCAGAGTACTTTTCTGGCTCAGTTAGCTGCCAAAACCATTCCAAATGCTATCCATTGCCTGTCGATGCGCTTGACCATCGATTACTATCTTCTTTCTCCGGAGAAACGAAAGTTCCCTCGCAGTGAATACCTAGAGAACCCTAATCTTTACCATTATGCCTTGTTTTCTGACAACGTGTTAGCTGCATCAGTGGTTGTTAACTCAACCATCATGAACGCCAAGGTAAACAGTAATCTACTCTCTCTCTTGAATTCGTGCTCATACTAAACAGACTTGTCCCTGTTTGTGCAGGATCCTTCGAAGCATGTGTTTCACCTTGTGACGGATAAACTCAACTTCGGAGCAATGAACATGTGGTTCCTCCTAAACCCACCTGGAAAGGCAACCATACACGTGGAAAACGTGGACGAGTTTAAGTGGCTCAACTCATCTTACTGCCCTGTTCTTCGTCAGCTTGAATCTGCAGCAATGAAGGAATTCTATTTCAAAGCAGATCATCCAACTTCAGGCTCTTCCAATCTCAAATACAGAAACCCAAAGTACCTCTCCATGTTGAATCACTTGAGATTCTACCTCCCTGAGGTTTATCCCAAGCTGAACAAAATCCTCTTCCTGGACGACGACATCATCGTCCAGAAAGACCTGACTCCACTCTGGGAAGTCAACCTGAACGGCAAAGTCAACGGAGCGGTCGAAACCTGCGGGGAGAGTTTCCACAGGTTCGACAAGTATCTCAACTTCTCGAACCCTCACATCGCGAGGAACTTCAATCCAAACGCATGTGGATGGGCTTATGGGATGAACATGTTCGACCTAAAGGAGTGGAAGAAGAGAGACATCACTGGTATCTACCATAAGTGGCAAAACATGGTAAACAAACAACTCTTAAACCCTTTGCATCAAAACATGTTTGAGTAATGGTTTGCTCATTATGGTTATGTGTTTAGAATGAGAACAGGACACTATGGAAGCTAGGGACACTACCACCAGGATTAATAACGTTTTACGGATTAACACATCCTTTGAACAAGGCGTGGCACGTGCTGGGACTTGGATATAACCCGAGTATCGCTAAGAAGGACATTGAGAATGCAGCAGTGGTTCACTATAACGGGAACATGAAACCGTGGTTGGAGTTGGCTATGTCCAAGTATCGACCGTATTGGACCAAGTATATCCAGTTTGATCACCCTTATCTTCGTCGATGCAACCTTCATGAATAAAAATTTCAAATTAAATCTTTGTTTAGATGATTTGAGGTAATTACTCCTAATTTTAATGTTGTTCGCCTCATTGCGTTCCTCCTTATTTTGCACACACTGTTAATTGTTTATTCATATCTTTGTTTAGTCATTTTTTATTGTTCGAGTTAAAAACACTTTTGTTATTCAGTTTCTTTCGATAATATCTTAGTGGAGAGATCCTGGTGTAAGGACCTGTGAAAGAATGTAACTATTTTACTTATACAATGGGAAAATTGACATTTAAATCCCAAACTTACCAAACTAAGCCAAAATAAACCCAAACTCTTAAACAAGCCATTTAAATTCTCAATTATTATGGTAACACAAACAAATCCCTAACTATTGTTGACCAAGCCAAAAAAGACACGAGTTTAGTTACACGTTAAATCATCATTAACAGACGTTAACCACAAAACGACGTGTTTTAATCTATTCAAGAATCCCTAATCTGTCGTGAGTTTCGTCTCTAAAAATCTCTAATTTCACTTTTCTTCATCATCTCTCTCAGAACCATTCATCAATCTTCTTCTTACCTCTCACGTCTCACCCGAAACCTTGAAAAAGATGAGGATTAAACTAAAACCGAGGCAAAAAAATAATTCTGAAGCGGAAACAAGTCGTGTCGAAGATACTAGAGAGGAAGAGGCTATGGTGGAAGAGGCTAGGGTTGAAGAGACTAGTGTCGAAGGAGATATAATCAGAGAGACTATGGTGGAAGATGTTAGAAACAAAGATACTGGGATGGAATACAATAGAGAAGAAGGTACTACTATCGAAGTTGATGCAGCTGGAGATGTATCTGAAGATGATTGTGAGGCCATCGTGGATGATGCAACTGATGAGTTAGATGAGGATGTTGGAGTAAATGGAATCAGTGTCGAAGAAGAAGATTGCCCAAATTTAGAAGTTCTCTTTGGAGATATGGCTCGAGAACAAGAAGAGGCGAGTGATGCAGATAGTGGCGACGATATTTGGGATGACAGCAATATTCCTGATCCATTGTCATCAGACGATGATGAAGAAGCAGCGGAGCGTAAAGAAATGCGTGCAAATACAATAGATAGTGAAGAGCTTCTCTTTCTGGGAAAGACATTCGGATGTGCTGCAGATTTCAAAGTTGCTCTACTACGGTATTCTCTAAGAACTAGATATGACATTAAGCTATACAAGTCGTCAGCTCAGAAGCTTGGTGCAAAATGTTCTGACATGGAATCAGAGTGCCCGTGGAGAGTATATTGCTCATACGAGAGAAGAAAACACAAAATGCAAATCAAAGTGTATGTGAATGAGCATATATGTTTAAGGTCAGGTTACTCTAAGATGTTGAAAAGGTCATCAATTGCAATGCTTTTTGAAGAGAGATTAAGGTTGAACCCGAAATTTAGCAAAAAGGAAATGGCTGAGGAGATAAAAAGGGAGTACAACTTGATTGTCACTGAGGAGCAATGCGCAAAGGCCAAGAGCAAACTTTATCGGGAAAGGAAAGCTAGCCATGAAGTACATTTCTCTCGCATATGGGATTATGAGGCAGAGTTAAGGAGAAGTAATCCATATTCGACAGTGGTGATTGAGACTATTCCAGGGGTAACTCCGACTAGCAAGCAAAGGTTTGATCGGTTTTACGTTTGTTTTACATCACAAAGGGAAACTTGGATTCAGAGTTGTAGGCCAATAATAGGATTAGATGGTGCTTTTCTGAAGTGGGATATTAAAGGCCATCTATTAGCTGCTATAGGAAGAGATGGAGATAATAGAATAGTCCCAATCGCATGGGCTGTGGTTGAGGTTGAGAATAATATCAATTGGGAATGGTTTGTGAAGCTTTTAAAGTCAGATTTAGGATTGAATAATGGTGCTACAACAACAATAATTTCAGATAAGCAAAAGGTCAGTCATTTTATTATCAAGTAAGCATATAGTTTGCTCTTAACTAATTTATTTTGCTTCTTGTCTAGGGCTTGTTGAATGCTGTAAAAGAGGAGCTTCCAGAGGCTGAACATCGGATGTGTTCAAGACACATTCTTGCCAACTGGAAAAGAGACAGTAAAGATCCACGGCTAGAAAGGATTTTCTGGAAAATAGCACGAGCCTACACAGAAGGAGATTACAAAGACCAGTTAAAAGCTCTCAAGGCTTATAATCCAGGTGCGCATGATACTCTTCTCAGAACAAACCCTTCAGCATGGTCTAGGGCTTTCTTCAAAATAGGATCGTGTTGTAGTGACAACCTCAACAATCTCAGTGAGTCTTTCAATAAGACTATTCGAGAAGCAAGAAAAAAACCTTTGCTTGAAATGTTAGAAGATATAAGGAGGCAGTGCATGGTTCGTAATGCGAAAAGAGCTTTGGTTGCTTCACGGTTAAAGACCAAATTTACAAAACGAGCACATGCTGAGATTGAACAGACTAAAGAAAAGTCAAAGGTTTGCAAAAGGTACATGGCTTGTGGAAATCTTCATGAGGTAGACGATCACGATGTTGCTTATACTGTGGACATGGATTCTCACACTTGCGGATGTATAAAATGGCAGTTGACAGGCATACCATGTATTCATGCTTCATGTGTGATAATGGAGAAAAGGTTAAGGTTTGATGACTTTGTATCTAAGTTTTACACTGCAAACATGTGGCGGATTACTTATTCTCGAGGTATCAGACCTGTACAAGGGATGAAGTTGTGGCCTAGGCTTAACAGGCTACCCGTGTTACCACCACCCTATAGATTAGGAAACCGGGGCAGACCAAGTAACTACGCGAGGAAGAAAGGACAGAATGAGTCTTCTTCGTCACAACAAACTAAGCTATCCCGAGACAGGCGTGTGATGACATGTTCTAACTGTCTTCAAGAAGGTCACACCAAAACCAAATGTCCAAATGAAACTGTTGAGAGACCTCCAAAGAGACCAAGAGGTCGACCAAGACTTAATTTTGAGGTATGACCAAGACTTAAGTTTGATGGTTATACATTGTTTTGTTTAACATAATAACAACGTGTTCTTTTTGTAGGGAGAACCTTCACAAGGAGTGTCTCAAGGACAATCTGAAGGAATGTCTCAAGGACAATCACAGCTACCCTGAATTGTTTGGAGTTTAAAGCCTCAGTCTAATGCTTTTTTTAATCGTTGTTCCTGCTGGATTGTTTTGTCTCGGATGGGTGGTGTTTTTTTTTTCTTATTTCGACTAGAGTTTAAAATGATATATGCATAACAACTTCATGGTTTTTTTTCCTTTTCAGTTTCTCTGCAATGTTAGTAATCGTAAGAGTTGTTCTTTGATGACCTTGTTCTATGTTTACTTTTCTTTAGTATGTGATAGCATTAGATTAAAAGTTAAAACTGTTATAGAATAAAAGAGGGAACACACACGTTGCTGTTTTGCATACAAAATCCAAACAAAAAAATCAAAGAGAAACAAATAAAGAGCACACACACATATACATAGATATCACCGATATTGAAGTGCATACATGCATATATATATATATATATATGCACACACTTGCAGTGTACGTGATTTTATTTAGAATCTCCCAAAGGAGGAACAGCAGGGTTCTTCTTCTTCTTCTTTGCAAAATACTTGTTTCTGTTTCCTTTGTTACTATCAAGTATTTGATCCAGTGTATGATACTCCTTCGCCATCTTCCTCATCAGCTCTTTCCTCCTCTCTTCCTCTCCATTTTCCTTTTCTTTTGTTTCCTTGACGCTCACAGGTTTGGTCATTGCTGCTGCACTCTTCATGCAGCATCAGCTTCCGCTTTAGCCATCTCTGACATGTCTTACGCATCTCGGCGTTCAAAGTAGCCATAGTCACCTCTGTTTCTGACTCTCTCTCCTTCGACTTCCTCACTCTGTTTTCGTTTCCAGCTTCAAGCTTCTTCAATACATCCATGAACTTTTTTTTCTGTTATGAATTGTGTCATTGTCTCGCTGTCTTGTCTTTGTAAGCTTAATGAAAACATGCTTTAATCCACGTTCTCTCTGAAACTCATGACAGATTGAGGATTTTAGAATAGATTAAAACACGTCGTTTTGTGGTTAAACGTCTGTTAATGACAATTTAACGTTTGATTAAATTAATGTCTTTTTTGGCTTGGTCAACGATAGTTAGGGATTTTTTTGTGTTAGCATAATGGTCGAGAGTTTAAATGGCATGTTTAAGAGTTCAGGTTTGTTTTGGCTTATTTTGGTGAGTTTGGGATTTAAATGTCAATTTTCCCCTTATACAAACGTTGTTGTAAGTATTTAAACCCAGAGATTAACCTATCCAGAGATTCTACAAAAAAATTCAATAAATTTTATTAAAACATCCAACCAAACTTTGGTCTTGACTTCGTTATTAATTTTTTTTTGTAGCCGAATCCTTCAAATTATAATTTTTAACTTACCATCGTATCAATTTCTATGTTATTGTTTTTGTTGGTAGTATTGATTTTTTGGTATAAAAAATTCAATATTATCTATCCAAAACAATAACATAGAAATTGATATGATGATACGTTAAAAATTATAATTTGAAGGATTCGACTACAAAAAAAATTAAGAATGAAGTTTACACCAAAGTTTGGTTGAATGTTTTAATATATTGACATCAGTGATCTTGTCTTTTTAAATAATCGAAGTGATTTTCTGCACTACACGAATAGTAGTCGCACACATTGTTTACACAATAAAAGTTTTCCAAAGAGATAAATCTTGTTCTTTAGTTAGATGTATATTCAAGAAGAAATATCATCAAAAAAAATTGTTCAAGAAATCATCGAACAACCTTGATAGTCACTACAACGAAAATCGAAGCAGAAAGAATATATATCCGATTACAAAAGTCGGAAATACAAAAATACATCGGGAACTTTGAAAAAAAAAAGAATAAAACCATAATACTAAAAAAAAACTATTGAAGATAAATCTCAGAATCGGTACTACGAAATCTACCACATTGCAAGCACAAAAAATCTCTTTTTCCCTCTCCCGGCTAAGGTTTTTAATGTGTCATCACCACACAGTAATATTGATTATGATAATACACAAATGTTTAAATTACCAGTTTATAGTTTATCCTACGATATCAGATAACTGAAATAAAAATTTAAAGTCGTATAAAGTAATAAAACTAAAAAAGACTTCCATGTTCTTTTTCTCAATCCATTATTTTATTAAAATATATTTGATGATAGTAACAAAAAAAGAATCAAATTTGGCATTTAAAAGTGCAGAGGCAGGTATTGGCGGGTCCTGGCCCTCCTAGACATGTCCCTCTCCCCGCTCTCTCTCCCCACTTTGCAGTACATTGTTGGGCACACTGTGGAGGTACACAAGGAGTTGCTCCTATAAAACGTTCATGACACAATTGTTGTCCTTGTGTGTCCTTCATGACCATCCCTAACAACATATATTTTAAACAAAAATTAATATCATCTCAATTCATGTCCTAATAAAAATGAAAAGATGATGAACCAAAAACACATCAAATAAAAAAGAAGAAACAGGAACATATTTAATATTTTGTAACAGATTTAATATATTTTAAGATGTTTAAACAGACCTAGAACTAGAACGATCATAATGATAGCAAAAATTGTGTTTTTAGCCATTTTGCCTGATACAGTAGAAATGAATGGATGTAGTTGTAATTGCACTTGTGAACATCATATATATATATAAATAAGAAATTCAACGCATACAAATATTGATATCACAAACTGTAATAAATGGAAAGAAAAGGTCAAATAGTAATTAATTAGATTTTTGAATAAGACAAGTCATAGAGAAAGATATCTACAAATTAACTAAAAGTAAAAAAACTATATGGATATAATAAATCATAATTAATGGTGTAACATGAGTGAAATCTTGAAAAAGAAAATCATGGAATATTGAATAGATGCTTGAAAATCATCAGGATATAGTAATATATTATTTAGAAATTTAATAGAGTAAACTTTTTCAACATATTGTACTGAATGAAAAGAGAGACCACCAAAACCATATTGTAGGTTATTATTAACTATTATAGCTTTGGGATCTTATAACACATTATAATTATTTAAGATAATTATTTTATAGTAAATTAATTATTTTGATATCCTTAATATATCAAATTAATTATTTTTATACAAAATAAATAATTTTTTTTCATATGATTTTGACATAAAAAAATAAAATACTAATTTAGAATAAAGAAGTGAAATGATTTAAAAAAAATATACAATGAATTACTATAGAGAAAAAGGAAAATGATAGGAAATGTTAGAAAAATAAAAGTATGGGACTGAAAACAAAAACAATGGTCCATAGTCTAAGGAAAAACTTAAAAATGATACTGCTCCACAACTGCAAGGAACATATTTTCAGCTTGAGTTAAGGGTGGGCAAGGAGCATTTATATTAAATTTTGAAAGTATTTGTGATTCTTACCGCTTTGTTCGGATCAGAATTTTTATTATTTGATTTACTTCACCACTATGGCAGATATGTCCGGATAATTAGCATTTATTTCTAATTAGATATTCAATGTATATTTTTAGAAAGAAAATGTATAGTGTAAAAGAATAGTATTAAAATATATATATATATACATATATAATTAGGAACTAAGTAATTAAATTTTTGAATAAAAATATTTAAAATTTTGTAGAGATAAAATGATCATATAATTTATATGTAGGTATATATGCGTATATATACATATATCAGATCAAACATCTATATTTTTTAAGGTATTTTTCTGGTTTATTTCATTTTTACGGATGATGAATATTATTATTTATTTTTATTTGTAAAATTACAAATATCAAAAAGTTTAAGAACAAATCGAAACTAGTACAAATCAATTCAGAATTAAAAATACTTCCCTATCCCTTTCTTGAGTAAACAATGCTCATTATTTCTTTTCCCTTTTTTGCAACTTCTACTGGGTCTACTAATTATACATCTTACTCACCGTGTCCTTGTCCTTGTTTGTGCAGGATCCTTCGAAGCATATTTTTCACCTTGTGACGGATAAACTCAACTTCGGAGCAATGAACATGTGGTTCCTCCTAAACCCACCTGGAAAGGCAACCATACATGTGGAAAACGTGGATGAGTTCAAGTGGCTCAACTCATCTTAATTACTGCCCTGTTCTTCGTCAGCTTGAGTCAGCAGCAATGAAGGAGTTCTATTTCAAAGCAGATCATCCAACTTCAGGCTCTTCCAATCTCAAATACAGAAACCCAAAGTACCTCTCCATGTTGAACCACTTGAGATTTTACCTCCCTGAGGTTTATCCCAAGATGAACAAAATTCTCTTCCTGGCCGACGACATCATCGTCCAGAAAGACATGACTCCACTTTGGGAAGTCAACCTGAATGGCAAAGTCAACGGTGCGGTGGAAACTTGCGGGGAGAGTTTCCACAGGTTCGACAAGTATCTCAACTTCTCGAACCCTCACATCGCGAGGAACTTCAATCCAAACGCATGTGGATGGGCTTATGGGATGAACATGTTCGACTTAAAGGAGTGGAAGAAGAGAGACATCACTGGTATCTACCATAAGTGGCAAAACATGGTAAACAAACAACTCTTAAACCCTTTGCATCAAAACATGTTTTGAGTAGTGGTTTGCTCATTATGGTTATTATATATTGTTGTGTTTAGAATGAGAACAGGACACTGTGGAAGCTAGGGACACTACCACCAGGATTAATAACGTTTTACGGATTAACACATCCTTTGAACAAGGCGTGGCACGTGCTGGGACTTGGATATAACCCGAGTATCGCTAAGAAGGACAATGAGAATGCAGCAGTAGTTCATTATAACGGGAACATGAAACCGTGGTTGGAGTTGGCTATATCCAAGTATCGACCGTATTGGACCAAGTATATCCAGTTTGATCACCCTTATCTTCGTCGATGCAACCTTCATGAATAAAATTCAAATTAAATCTTTGTTTAAATGATTTGAGGTAATTACTCCTAATCTTAATGTTGTTCGCCTCATTGCGTTCCTCGCTTATTTTGCACACACTGTTAATTGTTTATTCATATTTTTGTTTAGTCATTTTTTTATTGTTCGAGTTAAAAACACTTTTGTTATTCAGTTTCTTTTGATAATATCTTAATGGAGATCCTGGTGTAAGGACCTGTGAACGAATGAAGCATTGTGTACTTATACAAACATTGCAAGTATTTAAACTGTTGTGACGGATGTGAGAAGATATAGATTAACAAATGAATGAATAAGAAGGATTGACACCTAGATTTAACGTGGTTAACCCTTAGGGTTTAGTCCACGGGCAAAGAGAGTACTTTATTGATGGAGGCAAGATTTTCAGAGTACAATTCGTGCTACACAATAGGGTAAAACCCTAGATGTATATATAAGAAAGTCTTTAATGAAACTTTCCATATTTCTCGGATTTGAGTAGTATCGACCGATACGACCACATGTCTATCGATCGATACTCCCTCCCATATATCGCCCGATCCATGACGTCTGGATCGTCCGATATAACTCAGCTCGCAGATTTAAGGCATATTTCAACAAATCTCCACCTTGACTTGAATCCTCCATAATCAGATGTACCAGAATGCACTTCTCTGTGCTCAGAATACAGATGTACCAGACTCCCTCTTTGCCTCAGATGTTCCGTCGAACTCAGATGTCAGATGTCCCGTCGGACTCAGATGCTCCTCAGAGCCAGATGCCCCTTAGGGCTAGATGCCCATCAGGGCCAGATTACCAGCTTGAGATGTTCAGCAAATCAAGACAATGCTTGAACTTGCTGTGAGGAACCGCCTTAGTGAACATATCTGCAGGATTATCAGCTGTTCCTACCTTCTTCACTTCAATCCTCTTTTCTTCTCTCAGAAAATGGTATCTTACATCAATATGCTTGGTTCTCTCATGATGAACCTGATCCTTGGCTAAACAGATAGCACTCAAGCTATCACAGAACACTGTAGCCTGATCATGATGAAGACCAAAATCACTGACCAGTCCTCTCAACCATATCGCCTCCTTAGCAGCTTCTGTCAGTGCCATATACTCTGCCTCAGTAGTAGACAAAGTCACCGTCGACTGCAAAGTCGCCTTCCAGCTCACAACAGAACCACCCAGAGTAAATACATAACCAGTCATAGATCTCATGCTGTCCACATCTCCTGCATAATCTGAATCAGAATACCCAGTAACCAGTCTTGGATCCTTATCTCCATAGACAAGACCAACATCAGATGTACCCTTAAGGTACCGGAAAATCCTCTTCACAGCCATCCAATGCTCCTTCCGTGGTTGAACCATGAACCTACTCACAACACTGACTGCATGTGCAAGATCTGGTCTTCTACAGACCATAGCATACACCAAACTTCCTACAGTGCTAACATAAGGAACTCGTGACATATAATCGATTTCCCCTTCAGACATTTCATCACTCATGGTAGGATGAAAATTTGCAGCACATGGAGTATCGATATGCTTAGCATTAAGCATGTTGAATCTTGTCAGAACCTTCTCAATGTAGGCCTTTTGAGACAAGAACAACTTCTTCTTCTTCCTATCCCTGAAGATCTCCATTCCTAGAATCTTCCTTGCAGCACCCAAATCTTTCATCTCAAACTCAGAACTCAGTAGCCCTTTCAGCTTCTGAATATCACACATCTTCTTGGCAGCTATCAGCATGTCGTCTACATACATAAACAAGTAGATATACGACCCATCCTCCACCTTGCTCATGTAGACACAACAGTCACAAGGACTCCTTTCATAACCCATCTTGACCATATAGCTGTCAAACCTCTTATACCACTGTCTGCTTAAGTCCATATAATGACTTCCTCAACTTGCAAACATGATCTTCCTTACCAGGAACCAGAAAACCCTCAGGCTGAGTCATATAAATCTCCTCCTCAAGTTCTCCATGAAGAAAAGCAGTCTTTACATCAAGTTGCTCCAACTCCAGATTCTGACGTGCTACCATCGCCAATAGCACTCTGATAGAAGTGTGTCTGACCTCAGGTGAGAAAATATCATTGTAGTCCACGCCTTCTCTTTGACTGAAACCTCTAGCAACAACTCAACATTTATACTTGGATCCTTTTTCTGGTGTTTGACCATCTTTTATCTTGTAAATCCACTTGCAAGTCACAACTTTTCTCCCATGTGGTAGTGTGACCAGATCCCATGTGTGATTCTTTTCATGAGATTCCATCTCATCTCCCATTGCAGCAAACCATCTCTCAGACGCATAACTCGAAATAGCTTCTCTGTAAGTGGATGGCTCGTAAGTATCCGCTTCCTCTGCAACCTGTAATGCATAACCCACCATATCTTCAAAACGATATCTCGCTGGTGGCCTGACATCAACTCTCCTTGGTCTGTCTTTAGCAATACTGCGTTTTTCAGACCCAACATGTTGATTTCCAGAATCAGAAGACTCTGGCTGCTCGTCAGTCAACAATCAATCGACCTCTTCTTCCGAAATCGATCGACACTGATCATCTGTCGTCGATCGACACTATTGATCGGTCATCGATCGATACTATTGATCCGTCATCGGTCGATTTTTTCAGTCCGACTGCAGATTAAGCAGCTCCACCTGCTTGTCGAAATCCTCATCCTGTGCTCCTGAAATAGACTCAGCTGAATTTTTGATCATAGAACTCTCATCAAACACAACATTCCTGCTCATGACCACTCGCTTCTCAGATGGAGACCAGACTCTGTATCCCTTGACACCATCTCCATAGCCCATAAACACTCCTTTCTTTGCTCTTGGTTCCAGTTTTCCTTCATTAACATGATAGTAAACCGTGCAACCAAAGACTCTCAGAATAGAGTAATCAGCAGACTTGCCTGACCACATCTCATTAGGTATTTGACACTCGATCCCTGTATGTGGTCCCAAATTGATTAAATAACAAGCTGTATTGACTGCCTCAGCCCAAAACTTCTTCTCTAAACCAGCATTAGACAGCATGCACCTCGCTCTCTCCAACAATGTCTGGTTCATTCTCTCTGCTACACCATTCTGCTGTGGTGTATACCTGATTGTATGATGCCTAGCAATCCCTGCATCCTTACAAAACTGATTGAACTCTGATGAACAGAATTCCAGACCATTATCAGTACGAAGCCTCTTGATCTTCTTCTCAGTTTGATTCTCCACCAGTATCTTCCACTCCTTAAAGCTATTGAAAGCTTCAATTTGTGCTTCATGAATGTTATCCAAGTCTTCCTTGAATAGTCATCAATCATGGACACAAAATACATGTGATCCTTCAGTGACTCCACCTTGGAGGTACCCCAACAATCCGAATGGATGTAATCCAGCGTGCCTTTTGTCTTGTGAACAACCTTAGGAAACTTCTTTCTATGTAGCTTTCCAAACAGACAGTGCTCACAGAACTCAAGACTCTTGGTCTTATGACCACAAAGAAGATCTCTCTTCGACAGAATCTGCATCCCACGCTCACCCATATGTCCAAGTCTCATATGCCATAACTTGTCCATATCTTCCCTGTGAAGCTCTGGAGATGCAACGTTTGCTGAATCTGAAACCGTAGAACCTTCCAGCAAATACAAAGTACCATGAATGAAACCTCTCAGAATCACATCAGAACCCCTGTAGACACTCAGAACTCCATCTCCACCTGAACTTAAAACCTCTGCTATCCAAAAGACTAACTGAGATCAAGTTCTTGGACATAGATGGAACATGTCTAAATCCAGTCAATGTGCAGATTCTACCATCATGTGTCCTGAGCTTAATAGAACCGATTCCTGCAATATTGCAAGCAAAGTCATTCGCCATCTTGATCTTGCCATCAGTCACTGCCTCATACTCTGAGAACCATTCTCTCATTGGACACATATGATAGGATGCGCCTGTGTCCAGAACCCATACATCTCTAGGATGTGTTTTTCCATGAGCAACCAGCGCAATATCATTATCAGACTTAGCTTCATCCTCGGCTACCGCAGCGGAACCAGCTTACTTCTTCTTCTTAGGACAGTCTGATTTCCAATGCCCTTTCTCTTTGCAGTAATTGCAAATATCAGTTGGTTTAGGACCCTTTGGAAACGACTTTTTGTCTTTCGACCTTTTGCCTTTCCCAAAGTTCTTTCCACCACCTACAAACAACCTAGAAGCTTGATCGTCTGTACCAGAACTAGATGCCTTGTGACGCAACTCCCTACTGTGAAGTGCCTTCTTCTCGGATTTGAGTAGTATCGACCGATACGACAACATGTCTATCGATCGATACTCCCTCTCATATATCGCCCAATCCATGACGTCTGGATCGCCCGATATAACTCATCTCGCAGATTGAAGGCATATTTCAACATAAACCAAGAGATTACCCTATCCAGAGCTTCTGCAACTTTTGTAAATATTGCATTTTTGTTGGTAATATTGATTTCTTCGTATAAAAAAACTTATTCAATATTGTATATCAAAAACAATAACATAGAAATTGATATGATAATATGTCAGAAAAATATAGTTTAGTTGGATGTTCAATATATCGATAAGATATCAGTGATCTTGTCTTCTTAAACAATCGAAGTGATTTCCCTCACACAACGAAAGTAGTCAAGTACGTTTGCTACACAATAAAAATTCTACACATGAAGATAGAGTTTTTTCTTTAGTTAGATATATTTCAGAAGAAATATCTTTAAAAACATTTGCTCTAAAAATCGTCGAACAACCTGCGATCATCATTACAACGAAAATTGGAACAAAAAAAATATATCTTCGATTATAAAAGTCGGAAGAAAACGAAAATACGTCCAGAACTTTGAAAAAAACAACAAAAATAAAACCATAACACTAAAAAAAAGAACTATCGAAGATAAATCTTAGAATCGTTGCTAAGAAATTCACCATCGCAGACACCAAAAATATCTCTCCTTTTTCTCTCTCACGGCTAGGGTTTTAATGTGTCATCACCACACAGTAATATTGATTATGATATATAATTTTTTTTTTTGTCAACTTTTGATTATGATACATACAAATGCTTAAATTACCAGTTTATAGTTTATCCTAAGATATCAGATAACTGGAAACAAAATCTAGACGTATAAAACTAAAAAGGATTTCAATGTTCTTTTTCTCAATCCATTATTTTATTAAAATATATTTGATGATATCATGATAGTAACAAAAAAGATTTTAATGTTCTTTTTCTCAATCCATTATTTTATCAAATTTGGCATCTAAAAGTGCAGAGGCAGGTATTGGCGGGTCCTGGCCCTCCTAGACATGTCCCTCTTCCCCCTCTCTCTCCCCACTTTGCAGTACATTGTTGGGCACACTGTGGAGCTACACAAGGGGTTGCTCCTATAAAACGTTCATGACACAATTGTTGTCCTTGTGTGTCCTTCATCATCATCCCTAACAACAGATATTTAAGACAAAAATTAATATCATCTCAATTCATGTCCTTATATAAAAATGAAAAGATGATCGAACCAAAAACTCATCAAATAAAAAAGACGAAACATGAAAAAGTTTAATATATTTTAAGATGTAAAACAAACCTATAACTAGAACGATCATAATGATAGGAAAAATTGTACTTTTAGCCATTTTGTGTGATACAGTGAAATGAATGGATGTAGTTGTATTGCACTTGTGAACATCATATATATATATACAAACTGTAATAAATGGAAAGAAAAGGTCAACTAGTAATTAATTAGATTTTTGAACAAGATAAGTCATAGAAAAAGAAACAGAAAGATATCTATAAATTACTTAAAAGTAAAAACCGACATGGACATAATAAATCATAATTAATATTGTAATGTCATGAGTAAAATCTTGAAAAAAATCCAAGGAATATTGAATAGATGATTGAAAATCATCAAGATATAGTAATATGTTATTTAGAAAATTAATAGAGTATAGTTTTTCAACATAACCACCAAAACCATTTTGTAAGTTATTATTAACTATTATAGCTTCGGGATCTTATAACACATTATAATTATTTAAGATAATTATTTTATAGTAAATTGATTTATTTTGATATCCTGAATATATCAAATAAATCATTTTATACAATATAGAAAAAAAAATTCTTATGATTTTACATAGAAAAATAAAATAAAATACTAATATAGAATCAAGTAGTGATTTTTTTTTTAAAATAATGTAAAATGAACTATTATACAGAAAAAGAAAAATGATAGGAAATGTTAGAAAAATAAAAGTATGGGACTGAAAACAAAAACAATGGTCCATAGTCTAAGGAGAAACTTAAAATGATACTGCTCCACAATTGCAAGAAACATATTTTCAGCTTGAGTTAAGGATGGGCAAGGAGCATTTATATTAAATCATCTTCTTATTACCTGAGGAGAACTATTAATAAACAACAATAGTGTCATTATTAGGTGTCACAATGAGAATTATCTTCATAGCCTTTAGTTAATAAGCCATTCTTACCTAGACTATTTACACAATGAGAATATGTTTCATACATAAAAGTCGGACACATTATATAATGTTAAAAAAAACATTTCGGTTCGCCGATTAAGGAAACTATGTGAATTAATCGGACATATTATAGATTTTTTTTCAAATCTCACCTTTGTAGTGTTTCTGATCCCATCGAATGTACTTTCATCTTTTTATTTTCTTTGCTTTTGAAACACACAAACATAATATTTATTATTTTATAATATGTAAAAAACATAACATAAATAATAATACGTAAAATACTATGTTACTAAAACCATAATATATTTGCTCATATTTATATTACTTACAAAAATTTGATATGTGATATTGTCTTCTTAGTCATGAAATAGTCACTATTTTTTTGTTTTTAAAATTTTGATATGTGACATTATTTTTTTGATCGGTACATTATATTAATGCATATATATAATCCATTATTTTTTATTCATCTTATTTGTTCATATTCAAAACAAACAATGGAAATAGTGGAATCAGTTTTGCTAACATTCATTTTTTATTCACATTTACTTTTTTTGATTTTTTTTTGAAATCAATGCGCAAGGTTTCTATTTAAAATTCTAATCAGCATTTAAATTTTAGTCCAAGATTTGCATTACATAACAATAAATCAGTCATGTAATTATTCAATCTATATGTGGGTAAAAAAATCTATATGTGGTCAAGATATGTATGATATTATGGAAACATAAATTTTGAAAGTGTCGAGTGTTTTATACTTTATACTATAAAACGTTTTATGATATTATGGAAATATAAATTTTGATATTATACTTTATACATAAATTTCGAAAGTGTCCAAAGTATAATAGAAACTAGAATTTGATTCGCGACTCCGCGTAGATGTTTGATTTAATTTGTGTTCAAGGTAAACTCATAAACGGCTGGTTTTATAAGAAAATCTCATGTATATTTTTTATGGTTTGTAATTTACATATACAGTAGAATATATTATTTTATAATATAAATGTTTGATAATAATATTTTTTATTTGCACAAAATATTAAAAATCTATAACTTGATGCAATTTGTTGTAATTGTACTATTTATATAATAACATGTTGTTCTTTTGTAAATTTATTTTAAAATGAAACAATATAATAATTTTTTTTAGATTAGATATTTGTTTAGATGATTTGAGGTAATTACTCCTACTGTTATGTTGCTCGTCTCATTGCGTTCCTCCTTATCTTGCACACATTGTTAATTGTTTATTCGTATCTTTGTTTAGAATTTTTTTACTGTTTGAGTTAAAACACTTTTGTTATTGAGTTTCTTTAGATAAGATCTTAAAGGAGATCCTGGTGTAAGGACCAGTGAAAGAATGAAGCATTGTGTAACTATTTTACTTATACAAACATTGTTGTAAGTATTTAAACCAAGAAATTACCCTACCCAGAGATTCTACAAAAAAAAATTCAATAAAATTTATCAAAACATCCAACCAAACTTTGGTATAGACTTCATTATTAACTCCTTTTGTAGTTGAATCCTTCAAATTATATTTTTTACATATATCATATCAATTTGTATGTTATTGTTTTTGTTGGTAATATTTATTTTTCGTATTAAAAATTGATGTGATGATACGTTAAAAATATAATTTGAAGGATTCCAAAAGAAATATCATCAAAATTTTGTTCAACAAATCGTCGAACAACCTGCGATAACCATTACAACTAAGATTGAAACAGAAAGAATATATCTCTGATTATGAAAGTCGGAAAGAAACAAAAATACATTCATAACTTTGAAAAAAAACAACAGGAATAAAACCATAATACTAAAAGAAATTATTGAAGATAAATCTCAGAACAGATGCTACGAATTCCACCTTTGCAAGCACAAAAAATCTCTTTTTCCCTCTCAAGGCTAGGATTTTAATGTGTCATCACCACACAGTAATATTGATTATGATGTACACAAATGCTTAAATTACCAGTTTATAGTTTATCCTACGATATCAGACAACTGAAATCAAAATTTAAAGTCGTATAAAGTAATAACTAAAAAGACTTCCATGTTCTTTTTCTCAATCCATTATTTTATTAAGATATATTTGATGATAGTAAAAAAGAAAGAATCAAATTTGGCATTTAAAAGTGCAGAGGCAGGTATTGGCGGGTCCTGGCCCTCCTAGACATGTCCCTCTCCCCGCTCTCTCTCCCCACTTTGCAGTACATTGTTCGGCACACTTTGGAGGTACACAAGGAGTTGCTCCTATAAAACGTTCATGACACAATTGTTGTCCTTGTGTGTCCTTCATCATCATCCCTAACAACAGATATTAAGACAAAAATTAATATCATCTCAATTCATGTCCTAATAAAAATGAAAAGATGATGAACCAAAAACTCATCAAATAAAAAAGAAGAAACATGAACGTATTTAATATATTTTAAGATGTTAAACAAACCTAGAACTAGAACGATCGTAATGATAGCAAAAATTGTGCTTTTAGCCATTTTGTGTGATACAGTGAATTGACTGGATGCAGTTGTATTGCACTGTGAACATATAATATTTATATTATATAAGAAATTCAATGCTTATACATATTGATAGTACAAACTGCAATCAATGGAAAGAAAAGGTCAACTAGTAATTAATTAGATTTTTGAACAAGATAAGTCATAGAAAAAGATAGAGAAAGATATCTACAAATTACTTAAAAGTAAAAACCGATATGGACATAATAAATCACAATTAATGTTGATTGAGTAAAATCTTGAAAAAAAAATCCAAGGAATATTGAATACTATACTGAATGAAAAGAGAGACCACCAAAACCATTTGTACGTTATTATTCTCCTATATATTAATTGAGAAGTCATTTAAATATATTTTGTTTATGTGTCATTCATAGGTGAAGTTTATAGTTAATTCTCTTAATTTGATTGGTTGTTGTTATTTGGATATTTATTTATTTAATTAAGTTTTTTTAAAGGAAACTATTCTTAGAATTAAATAATCTAATCTATTTTATTTGTCAAACAATTAAACATAATAAATATAGATGAATTAACATATTTTTATGGAAACAAGTAAATATCATAGATTAAATTATAGATATTTAGAATATAAATATACATAAATATGATATTATAGAAATAATTTTGTAAACAATTTTACGCATATTTTATTAATTATTTTATCAATAGTGAATAAAATAAATCTTATGTCTAATTAACCTAAACCTAATAATATTTCTTAAACACACTATATATTTTTCTAAAAATATGTCCAATGAATGCAAAACTGTCAAATATACAATTTTTTTTTAAAAAAACACTCATTTTTCAGTGACAAATATTGATGGTATAGTTGAAAAGACTAAAATATCTGTTTATTTAAAAACATTAAATTATATGGTAATTCGTTCAAAATAATATTAATAAATAAAAAGTTTATTATAATATAAAATTAAAAAAAATGGAACATTATATTAATATGAGACTAGAGTTAATACTTTATAATATAATTCATATAGCTTTGATTATAACAAAATTATATGGTAAGTGGTTTAAATAATATTAATCAATACAAAATGTACTACAATATAAAATTAAAAACTGGAAACATTATATTAATACGAGACTAGACTTAATACTCTTATCATATAATTTATATAGCTTGGATTATAATAAAATTGGCATGCTTATTTTTAAACAGAAAAGGAAAAAGAAGACTTAAAACACAAGTGAAGAATAATAAAACTTGTTTGTTGTATTTTTGGTTATTTTATATTTTACGTTCTTGATTTTTCATTAGTTAGACGAAATAAATGTGTTTTATGCATACTATAAATGTGAATTAATTAGTTTTGTGTTTTTACAGCATGAAGATAAATTGACTAAAGAAAATCAGTATAAATGATAAATTCTAAAATTGATAAGATCGAATATGAAAAAGACTTAAATTGAATTTAAAAGAAAATTAATAACGATATGTATTTATACCGCATAATAAATTTTTATAATGAATGATAACAAATTTATTAAAAAGTTATACAAATAAAAACATGTTATTTTGATGTAGTAAAACGTCTGAATATCACATTATATTAAGTATATATGTCTTAACAAAGATATCATATTTAAATATATATAAATATATAAATATAATTTTTGATATATCATTAGTTAATCAGATGTAATTAAAATAGGATGTATTAAAGTATTTTTTTAAAAAATGAAAATAATACTGTTAAAAATATATAAATTGTAATTACCTTTAATGAAAATCTTGGTCAAAGGAAGCAGTGTCTTATAAGATAGTGTAATGATTAACAAGCATTAAGGATGAATTTGTTTGGTTAACCAAGTGTGAGCTTTATGTTAAACAGTAAATAAAAATATGCGATAAATTGATTTGTAATTTGAAAAAATTATAAAAACTTTGTAACAAATTTGAATCTAGATAAAACAAAGTGGGAGACAAGATAATGCGCAAAATAAAGTGTTTTCTTTTCACTAATTCTCGGATTTTTTTTCTAGTCATAAATTATGTCATAAAAAATTGGAAACTTAAACTAAAATCTATATAATTATCAGTGTATTTCAAAAAAATTCTAAAATTTATACCAAGAATTTTGCCTTTTTTTTAAATTTAAATTTAATAATTATGGTTTATTCAAAATCATAAATATAATATATAATTTTCATACAATATTTATACCCTCATAATTGCGGACAACCACCCAGTTAACTATTATAGCTTTGGGATCTTATAACACATTATAATTATTTAAAACAATTATTTTATAGTAAACTAATTAATTTTTGATATCCTTAATATATCAAATTAATCATTTTATACAATATAAATAGATATTTTTCATATGATTTTGACATAGAAAAATAAAATAAAATACTAATATAGAATAAAGAAGTGAAATGATTTAATAAAAAAATTAATGTAAAATGAATTATTATACAGAAAAAGGAAAATGATAGGAAATATTAGAGAAATAAAAGTATGGGACTGAAAACAAAAGCAATGGTCCATAGTCTAAGGAAAAACTTAAAAATGATACTGCTCTACAACTGCAAGAAACATATTTTCCGCTTGAGTTCAATCCTCACCATAATTCTATTCAGTTTTTTTTTGTTTTTTTTTGACCTTCCTTTTAAATTCACTAGATTTTCTATTCGCACCGCGTGAATTTATATTAATAATTAGCTTCACTTTGTAACAATTTTAAATTAAGAAAAACTGCTTTATATACATTGTCTATTAAATTGCATTCAAAATATGTCTATTATTTTTTATATTTAACCTATAATACACTTATACCATTTAATTAGTTAATTATGTAGATATCTTTTTGTTTGTATATCTAAATATATAAGTGCATTTGCAGACGTATTTATGTTGAACTAATTATATATATTCTTTTAATAAATTATATAGATTGTTCTATTCGTATTAATTACTACTACGCTTTTATAAATACTTTTGTTAAAAAAATTTATTTATCCTTATGCTTTAATGACATAAATGATTTATTCATATCCGTAATGTCTCATTTTTATTTGTATTAGTCAAATTTTTACAATGAAAAATATGATTGGTATATACTTATTGTGTGTATATATGTATTTGAAATACTCTTATTTAATTCTTTTAAATGCATAACTGATAGTATAATATTTAGATTTAGGTATAAATCATTTTAAATATTTGATAAAAAAGTTAGTTAAGATTTAAAATTAAAAAGGGGAAATAAATGTATAAAATTTTAACGAAAGTTAATTAATATTTTATTTAATAAAATAATAATTTAAATCTAAAATACTATTTATTTTTATCAGATCTGGTTACAATATAAATTAATGTCAAAATATGATGTTTTATTAGTTCATATATCCTTTTCCTATTTTTTAGAAGTTTGTCAAGTCTATATTATTATTTGCAAAGTGATTTTTCGCAACGGAGCTTCCACGTTAAAAGTTAGAGTGCTTAATATCGATATTACCATTAATGAATAAAATCTATAATTGAGCTAAAAATAAAAACGAAAATTAATTTATTTGATTAGATAATTGATTAAAATAATAATAGTAAGATTTATCCAAAATCTAAAAATATTTTAAAATATAAATATAATTCCTATATGTATGTTGTGCTGTTATCTGAATTTTTTCTAAATATAAAGCTGAAAACATAAAGTATATAACCAAATATTAATAAAATAAAATTCTTAATTTTATATAATTGAAAATTTTATATTAAGTGACTTTTAAGATTTATTTCTATATAATAATAAAAAATATGTGTACAAAGAAATTTTCAAAAATTATAATTAATATGTAAGAATTTTCAAACGAAATAAAATAATAATTTATTATCATAGTCTTTTAGTCAGTAACACATATATTAATGAGTAATTATAAAATATTTAGTAATTATGATTTAATATAATAAAACCCAAACACAAAAACGAATTTAAACTCATTAAAACTGATATAATAAAAATCTTTTTAAAAATAAAAAAATAGTTCATATACATATTTTGTTATTATACAAGAATATATTTAAAAAATATTAAACAATTATTTATATATATATATATAAATTATCATCTAAAAAGAATATCTTTCAATCATAAATAAAATTAGTTGCAAAAATATATAGTTCAAAATATTTCTACTATATATATAAAAGTTTTCAAGAAATTAATGAAATAATGAATATATATATTTTGATAAATAAATTTCAAATATAAATAATTTGATATTCTTTAAAAAAAACTTAAAGATCATAAACAATAACTTATCATGTTATTTAGTTAGTAATTGTAAAATGATTAGGTGCGCTTGAGCGGATACAACACCTAGTTTCCATTGTTTTCAGATTATTGAATAATATTCTTAGATAATAGTATAATCTATAGTTAATGAATGTATAATAAATATATATATACTAGATTTTGACCCGCTCGACCGAGCGGGTATCAATTTTCATTTTTTTCTTTGTTTATATTAAATATTAGACATGGTTTGTAATGTGTGTACTAATATCATATATTTAAAATTAACAATATGCTTAATTACATCGAATATTTTTTTGCGTTCTACAGTAAATTATATGACAAATATTTATTGGACATCATATAAACAAATCAAACATTTGTATAATTAGATTTATGTATAAAATATCTAGAAAATAAATTTCTGAATTAAAAGTAAAAAACATATACAAATATGAGTTAGTATGGTATTAAAAATTGATACATTAGTTATAACATATGTAAAAAAATAAAAATATTATAGACAATTTATTCCATAGAATATTCAATTTGTATAGTTGTATCAATAGTTTTCAAAATAGAGAAGGTGTTTGCACTGTGAAAATATTTTAAATCACGTTAGCAAAATTTCCAAAAAGTATAGATTTTTTTGAAAATTTTAATTAGTTAAAAAAGTTAGGAATGTGATCTAAATTTGTAATAAGTATTTATCTGTATAAGTGATAATATATATTTTTAAAATTTACCCAATTAAATAATTGTTTATATGACATTTTTAAACATAATAATTTATAATTTATATTGAGTAATTTTATTTTGTTTTATAACCCATCAATTGTATAATCCATACTTTTAGAATATCACCCAATATATCCGTACAAATGTATTTTTTATGGATCAAAATTTATGATATAATAAAATTGTTGTATATATTATTTAAAATATATGGTGTTATATATTTTATATTTTCAACATTTATCATACTGAACTTACATTGTGGTATTATTTATGTGAAAAATATATGTGACATAATATATTTATATATTATATAAATGATTATTTTAATGTGACTTTTATTTTTAGTTATTACTAATAAATAATTAAAATATAATTACATGTTTAAAAATAATATTTTTCATTAAATATTTAAAGCTATGTTTATTAATTATTTCCAAACACACACACATACAATGAATAATATAAGTTAGGTTTATTAATTATTGTTGCCAAATTTTTTTATTTCGAATTCGATTTTAGAAATGTATTAATTAAAGAGAAAAAAAATCAAAAAAGGTAACACACATTAAATAGAATTTGATTTTGGAAATACATTAATTAAACAAGAAAAACAGAGAGTTTTTAGGAAACACACATTAAATAACTGAAAAATACAAGCATTAATATAGGAATATTAATTAAATGTTCAGTTGCATATTATTGTAAATAATACTAACTAGATTTTAACCCGCACGCCCGTGCGGATATATTTTTTTATAAAATATATTGTTATTTGTTTTCATTAATATTACCGTTAGGAAAAAAGTTCGAATCCAAAAAATCGAACTGATCCGAAAAGAAGTACCGAACCGAACCGAAATTGAGTAAATATCCAAATTATTCAAAAATTCGGATATTTAGAGAACTAAAACCGAATACATTCAGGTATCCAAACCTGAACGAACTCGCAAATATCCGAATCGAATCCGAACCAAATTTTAGAAATATTCGAATAGTACTGAAATCTTTGACACCAAAAATCTGAAACCCAAACAGACTCAAACCGAACCCGAATGGGCACCAGAACGCACACTTATAATTCACAATCTTTTTTTCCTTTAAAAACAGGAGAAACATATAACTAATAGTATTTTATATGTACTATCATAATCATATTTATTATATTTTAAAAATTTAATGTAAAATATAAAAATTATAATTAAGTTGGTATATGAAATTGTACTTTGTATTGTATTTTTCTTATATATATTGAAAATATTTTTTAATAATGGTTATTGAAAAATATTTTAGTAAAAATATATTTTTGAATATAAATGTATATTTTGAATCGATTTTTGATATAAATCAACTTTAAATTATTATTTTATTTGAAATATATATATAAAGTTTAAATTTTGTTTTATAATTATTTTAGACAAATGATATTTTGGGATAATTTGATTAGCTTATTTTCCTATATTTCAAAGTTGGCCTAAATAGATAGTTTCTCATAATATAATAGATTTCTAATTTTTCTTAATAACAGAAATTCATTATTTTTAATATATTGCTATCTATATTTCCAAACAGCATTATATTTTTTTATATTGCTATTTATGTTTCCAAATAGACCTTTTTAAAACTGTTATTTATGTTTCCAAACAAATATATTGTTTTTTAATTGATATCCAAGTTTTCAAACAAACATTTTTAAAAAAAATTTATCCATGTTTCTAAACAAATCTAATTTGTATTTTAGTTTTAATAATACAGATTATAATCTTAGAAAACCCGGTAAAAATCTAAACATCTGCTATTAACCTAAGATCCGATATGAGATGGCTCGTTGAAAACCAAAAAAATAAATAATATTTTTGAAATATTTATTAAATAATTCATACTTCTTAATATTATATAAAATTGAAAAAACTATTTAAACTTTAATGAAATTTGTTTATGTCATTTGAAGAAAATGAAACAATAGTAATAGGAAGGTGTAACAGAATATGAAGCTATCCTTTTAGTTATGATGATTACTTTAAAATAGGAATACTTTTTAAAATGATACTTGTGATTTAATTGCGGTATGAATTAATTAGTTTAGATTTGGTGGACAGAAATTATCTTTTTATATTAACTAAACAATTTCAGGATTTTCAATATAATTTGGATATAAAACAAAAAAAAGAGTTATTGTCAAAAAATAATTGTAAATACTATGAAGAAAAACAGAGAAACAAAAAATTGTAAAAAAATAGAAACCAAAACATGTAATCGATGTAGTTATATCTATTCAAGGTAAACTTAGATATTGTATAATTGCCTGCTTAAATAATCATGATATATAAATATATATATACTGGACGTTTTACAAAGTTGGTATAAAAGTAGTCAATTGAATTTTCTAAAGGTTGAACTTGATTCTGTTGACATCTAAACATCATTAAACCGAGAAAAAATGGTTTAGTTTGAAACACATACAAAGTTGGTATATAAAAGTATTTAATTGAATTTTAGATAAGATATGATTTTATTTTCTAGACAATACTAAACCAAGAGATAAATAATTATGAAGCACTCTATGTTCGGTTCATACTATAATTTCGGTGGTTAGCTTTTTCCTTTGGGTCAAATTTCGGTGGTTAGATAATTTTGTAAAGTTACGGTATTTAAAGGCAGTGACGTCGAATCATTTATTGATCGTAATAATATGTCAAACGGCTGTGTTTTATGCAGTGGCATGAGATGGTAATTATTAAGTAAAATTTATGGCTAAGTACAATTTGTACTTCCCCTTTAATAGTTTATAGATAACTAAGGGATATTTTTAAAGTGTACTTCTGTTTTAATAGAATAGATATATTTCTTTCTTGATCTTGATGAGACTATACTTTAATATCAGTATTATTGGTAAATATTATTAGAAGTTTCAGCCAATTATTTGGTGAGTCTCTTTAGATTTTTTTATGTATTTTCATATATTTTATAAAATTTGCTTTTCTAAAATTTCTTTTGATAGAAATTGTGTGAGATTATAATTTATATGTTATATGGATTCTTTAATAAGTTTCGTAAGCCTGGATTTTGCAACTCTCGGTGAATTACACTGAAAACTTATAAATAGTCACCATATAATTTACTTTATTGTCTATAACCTTATTTCTAAAAAAAAATTAAGAGTACAAAAATCTTTACATTTGTTTCATAAAAGCCTATGTTATTAGTTAATGAATAGGATAACTCTTTAAGTTTGTTTCACAAAAAAATTGGTCAAAACATAATATAATAGTGTTACTAAAATTTAATAGTTGATAACTAAATAAATAAGATAATTTCATTTGATTGATAAACAATTTAGAAATGCATAAATAAATTGTCTAATTAACAGTACGTGTCATACACAAGTGAATTACTTTTAAAATATTTATTTTTAATACAATTTTTTGCCGACTTATATTGTAAGATAAAATTGTATTGATTCAGTAAGAAAAGAACCAAAATCAAGTAATCAACCATTATCTGTCTAAGATAAAATTATATTCCAAGGGCGCAAAATACAATGGCGGACAAGCTTGCTCATGGGGCAAGGAGTTCACCTTCAGCTATGTTATATGTCGATTCGATACCTCCGGTTTGGCTTTCCGAATTGGTGGAATCACGTTAGAGTAATTCATTGTTGTCAAAAAAAAAAATTGTGTAACCTATTATAAATGTAGATAATTTTTATATTCGATGTCAATATAAATAAGAAAATTTAAATACTACCTTTCAGTTTATCTCTTCTTTATTTGATTAGGTTAAATATTTTTATATTATTCATCTATTTGTATGTCTTACTTGTATTATTACAAACGTCCTTCGTCGTGCACATGGATCCAGAGCTACCAGTTTGGTTTACAAAGTCTACATAAATCTGTATAAATCGATGACGAAAAAAAATTGTATGTCTTGACCTACTTTATGACAATTTTTATCAAAGTTTTCACCTTAATTTTTGTTGATAAATTGTTTGAAATATACTAAATTAGATACCATTCTTACAAAAATAGATTTAATATAAAATAGTTAACATTTGAGTTTCGGATTTATCTGTTATTGCTTAAGGTTTAATAGTTAGGAGTTGCAGTTGGGTTTATAACTATTATAAATAACTTTTAAACATTTATAAATTATTTAGAAGGATAAATTCTGTTTTTATAAGATCATTTTCAATTGTTCACTCTATATTTTTCTTAAAAAAATAATAACTCAATAATAGAGTTGAGTTTTAATCCAAGGATAATCTATTTTAAAGTAAACAAAAAATATAAATGAATTATTATTTAAAGAGTAGACTCCATTTTTGCTCTATTATCGAGTGAAATATAGAGTTGGGTTACCTCATTTGTATTCCAAAATCTATTTTACAGTAAAAAATATAGTAAGATTAGTGATGCATTAATAAACTTAAACTATTTATGAAAATAGTTATCATTTAAATTTAATTTCAAAAAATAATATCAAATTTGAGGTAAAATTAGAATTCTCTCTAATTTGAAGTTACAATTTATGCAAAATACCTATGCAAAAAAAAAAACTATTAGAACAATGCCGCCAAAGCTTACTACAGTTATCTTATCTTTTGAAAAAAAAAAAAATTGAAAAGACTACAGAATAGTTTTATAGGAGAAAATAGTTAAAAATCCTTAACTTACACAAAAAAAAAAAGAATTCTCAATTCAGTTTAAGCCATTTAAAACTTCTAACTTATTACCTAAAAAGTCAACATTAAATCGACTTAACGGTTGATTTTTCATGTATCTGAAATGGTTTGATCAACAAAATTTGAGACTTAAAATAGATAATTTTAAAAATTAGAGATTAAAATAGCTTAAATGGAACTTCATGTATTTTGTTTCGTTTTGTAAAAATCTGAGTTCTTAACGGATTTTTCTCTTTGAAACCAGAAAAGTCTAATTATTTATTACTTAGTTACTTCTTCAAGATGAGATCTTGGATTCAATCATTATAACACATATTAGCGAGAAGACATCTATATCTATATTGGAAACATGGATTGTAGTCTTTTTATAAAAAAAATTAATTTTGTTTGGAAACAAAGATAGTAGTATTAAGCAAAAAAAGTAATGGGCTTAAGTTATTAAGTCCATTAAAAAAATGTTATCAATATATATAATAAAAATATAATACAAAGCCCGATTTGAAATACCAACTCAAATTATAGTTTTTATATTTCATATTAAGTTTTAAAAATATAATATATGTAATTATTTATATAATGGTACGTATAAAATATTAATAATTATATGATTACTTATATGATGGTGCGTATAAAATACGATTAATTATATGATGAAAATATACGATATATAATAATGACTAAGGATGGGTTTTCGGATACCCATACGGGTTTGGTTCTGATCGTTTTTCGAGGTCAAAGATTTCAGCCCTATTAAGATGTTTCTAAATTTTGGTTTGAGTTTGATTCGGATCTTTGCGGGTTTGGTTCGGGTTTGGATAACCCATTTAAATTATTTTTAAAGCTTTAAATCACTATATATTTTAAATTTCTCAAAATCTTTAAATAAAATAATATAATACCTATAAGTTTAAATAACATATGTCAGAATACCTAAGCTTAACATAACAATTGGCTTGATTTAAAATTATGAATACATAATCAATAATTATTTTAAGTATTTTTGGTGATTTGAATATACTTTAACTATTTCAGATATTTATTTTTGACTATCTATATATATTTTAAGTATTTTAAACCAATTTAAAAGTATCATTTTTGATGTTTTATATACGTTAAATCTAAAAATAATTAATATATATATATATATATAAGTATATAAATCTATTTAGATAAATTCAGGTACCTGAATCCTTCGATTCGGATTAGATTCGGTTCTTTAAATAACAAAATTTTGAATAATTTGAATATTTAATCAATTTATGTTCGGGTTTGATACTATATTTTCGGATCGGTATCGGTTATGTTCCTTGCCAAATCCTAATAATTACATAAAAAACAAATATCATCATATCTTTCAAAATATGCATCCGCCCACCTAGATCAAAGTCTATAATCATTTATTTTAACAATAAACTAAATAAATATGTTGATTTGAGAGGGAATAAAACAAAGCCAGAGAAATACATAGTCTACCAGAGACACTCTATGTGTTAAATTTATTATAAAAAATATTTTATTAAGATAAATACATTCAATGATAACAAAAAAATATATTTTATAAAAGTGAAAAATAATACCCGCGCTTCAAAATCTAGTTGAAAATCTAGTTGATATTGAAGTGTTTGGATGTGTCATTCTTTAAAAAAAAAAAAGTGTTTGGATGTGTCTCACAAAACATGATTGGACTAATAAAATTAAGTATCCAAATTTCGTTTAACAAAAACCCAATTGATAGTTAATATATAATATTTTTATAATTATATGAAACATTATGATAAATCCATTAAATTGATTTTATGCCTAAAAATATCATGATGGGACTCTTTATTTGTTCGGTAATTGCATTGCTTGCTCCTATCGATGAGTTCTCTAGAACCGGAGTTTGTGGCTCAACATTCATTGATCAAGTCACCTTAACGGAGTTTACTTCTCCGCTCGCCAATCAAGCTTACATCATGTTAACAAGCGAAGGCTGAGTATTATTAGAGACGGTTCGGACCCGTTTTATTGGGTCTCTCGATGTTGATCACGACTATATTATAGGAATTCAAGGGAAGTCTTTCTACAGATCTATTCACTCCTGTAGCACATCTATCACTTGCTTTGTTGTAGTAATTTCAGCTATCCGCTTTTCCGTCGAGTTTATCTCCACATGTAATCGTCTTAGCCTTTTAGGCTTTTAGTTTTTAATATAATCAGTTGGTGAAAGAAAAATAGTTGAGAGTTTTTTGCTATTTCTTTTTTATGTATCCTGATTGTTATTGATTATTATAAATGGTTGATTAACAAAATTTTGACTTAACTGTTTTTTCTTGGTAATCATGTTAAATTTCATACCATTTTCAAGAGTTTACATGTTGTTTAGCAACTTATTTGAGCGACAATTTACAACATAAAACAACTCCAACAAGAACAAAGAAAAGAAAGAAAGAATCAAGGAGGTCGTTTGCAGGCAAAAAAACTTGCAGGAATGATAGCTTGATGGAGAGGAGCCGGTCCCTGATTTGACGATCCACTGCTGCACGTACAGTTAGAGCAGGAGTTACCTGAGCTGCAAAAGTCCTCATGTTCCTTTCTTTCCAGATAAGATAAATGGAAGACTGAAAGATAAGCTTGATGATACACCGCTCCTGTGGCGACGCTGATCTTTACACATTAATCCAAGCTGCTGCCGAGTGAATGCCCTGAGGTGGATTCTGCCAGAATTTTGCTGCATAGAAGCTCCAAACAGACGCAGAGAAAGAACATTCATAGAACATGTGATGGTGAGTCTCTGCTGCTGCAGAAGACATGACGCATTCCTCTGGTACAGTCATACCCCATCTCCTTAACCTGTTTCTAGTTGGTAAACGTCGAAGCAAATCAAGTCAAGAGATGAAAGAGTTCCCAGGTATGTGCCGTTTAAACCAAATGACTTTGTACCAAGACTGAATCGGAGCTGGTTCCCTTATGCACTCCCACGTTACTCTAGAGGAAAAATTAGTCCCGTAAGATCCATTTGCTTGTATCCATAGGTATTTATCGTCTCCTGCCGTTTGAGAAGGAGGTTGAATTGTGGTCAGAAGGACTTGCAGCGCTTCTGCCTGTGGTGATCTAGCTTACGGTACGAACCAATCTCCATTTGATGTAGCATCAAACACCACAGCAGGGAGCCTTATCCGGAGCTGTCTACGTCCCAAGTGTCCTATAAAATCAATCAATTGACCCATCTCACTCCACGAATCAAACCAGAACATAGCACTACGGCCGTTCCTCACTTCACACTTCATAAAATCCACCAACATGCTTTTAGTTTCAATCATGCTTGTCACTACTTTAGATAGTCTTGGAGAGTCTTCCATAATTCAGAATGGCTTTCTATGAAAGATATTTATTCCAAAGAGAACCTGTATTAGTGAAGAAATTCCAGACATGTTTTAAACGAAACACCAGTTCAAAGTCTTCCAGAAGTCGAATTCCCAAACCACCTTCTTTTACGGTTTTCAAATGTCCTTCCAGGCAACTCTTGCTCCTCTTGAAGATGCTGATTAATTTTCCATAAAAATCCAGCGCACAAAGAGTTAATTTTTGCATAAAAGCTCTTAGGTAGAACAAAAACAGCACTCTCTTTTGTTTAGCAAAAAAAAAAAAAAAAACAGCACTCCAAAAATTAAAATTTCCTAGATAACTGAAGTGATCAGCCTGATTTTTCCAGCGACAGAAACGTCATCTGTTTTGATAGCACGAGGCACGAGCTCTCCCTCTTCTATCATTACAGTTTGTTTTTACTACGAGATCATGATACATTTTCGGTTCTTGCATATTTTCTTGTTACCATTTCTATACATATGTTAAACATTAATTTGCACTCTCTTATTTCTGAATTAAATCAAACAAACAAAGGGTCACACATGCAATTGTCACATTCTCTGATTCTCTCAATCTTTTTCACAAACAAAGACTCACATCACATGCTCTCAATTCATCGCCACCTGCAATTTTTAATTGGTAGTAGTGTGTTATTGATAATGATCAACACATATACATGTGCAAAAATAGGAGTTTACCGTTCAAGCCAATAACTAAAATCATAGTTCAACTTCGCATAAATATTAGAAAAGCTTTATAACAAAATAAATATTAGAAAGGATGCAATTTCTTTTTAACCCATTATTTCTTATTTTTATTAAAATATATTGTTGATAGCTTATAGATAACAAAGAAAAATCAATTGTTGCATTTAAAAGTGCATAGACACTGTGTACTTGATGGCATACATCTGCCTACGCCTTTCCACTTCCGTTTACACTTAGCAGCACAATCTTTAGCTTCACACTTTTCCTTGCCTGTCATATAATCATGACACCATTCTTGTCCTTCTGTTTCCTCCATTATCATTCCTAACAATGAATATTAAAGATAATAGAACTATCAAATAAAGATGAAAATAGTTCAGTTTCACAATCGCCGACCTTAGCTACCGGGATGGGAGTCTTCCTTAGATTCGCCTACGCCGGCTCTTGGTGACGGAGAGCGGAGGATAGCATATCTCCGCGCTGCCGTTTTTTGTACCCTTATTCGTTGGGTTTAGGTCACTATGTTCGAGGTGTGTTTTTGCGCGGTGAGTTTGCCGTGAAGATGGGTTAGGTCACGGCGGAGAAGCTCTCGGAAGACGAGGAAGCTTCCCGGCAAGGTGACGAGATGAAAGGAAAGAAAGCATGGGTTCTCGGTGTGCGTGTCTAGCGTGTTTTGTGATACAGAGTCGGAGGAGTTCTCGAGGTTCGATCGAACTCTCCGGCGGGATGACTACGCGGTTAAGAGCGGTGCTGGGTCGGTCGGAGGCTTGGCGTTTGATAAGCGACGACGACTGAAGACTTCGAGGTTGAATGCTCCGGCGATGGTGTGGTGGTGGTGCTCGAGTCGAGGCAGAGACGACGCGTTTTCGCGTGTGTGGTGTAGATCTCGCCACGTGGCGAGCCAGCCTCCTCGACACGCTCCCCAACTGGTTCGTGCGGAGTTTGTATGTGGGCCGAGGGCCCGTTAGTGTTTGTTATTTTAGCCCTTAGTTGATGGGCTTGTAGTCGGATCTTGTTGTATTGAGGCTTTTGCTTCTTTCTGGGCCAGGCCCTTTTATAATATATTCACCCTTGACGGAAAAAAAAAAAAGATGAAAATAGTTCGCTTTGTAATTTTTCCATCTAATTAATCTTTTAATTATTTTTGTAATCGTTGTCGCAAATTATGAAATAGTACAAACTTTAACATTCTATCAAAAAACCATCTACAAATAACAAAACTTGTGAAAATGTTTAATATATTTCAAATGTAAAACAAACCTAGAACAAGAACCACCATACAAATAGCAAGAACGTTGGCTTTAGTCATTTTTACGTTACAATCAGAGGGATATTTCAGAATGGATGGAATTGTAAGTATTGCTTCTTGAATAATATGCACATAGAATAACTTGGATGTAAACATATAAATATCAAGAATTAAAAGTAAAAAGAACAAAAACTCAACAAGTAATTAGTTAAACGCTCCAAATGAAAAAGTCAAAAACCAAAAAGTAAGATCTCTAAGAATTTATTAAAAGTGAAAAGAGATAAAGACTAATAAAACTCAGCTAAAATAAAATAATATACATAAATGAAATTTTGAAAAAGTCAATATAATGTTTAAGTAAATGCTGGAAATCATAAAACATAATCATGAAATGTATTTGAAAAATGGCTTAATACTAGCTAATATGTTGACAAAAAAAACTCATAACTAGTATTGTTAGAATCCATATTAAAGTAGTGTGATTGAATCTAAACTAGGAGAGACATGTCACTTCATTAGAGAAACTATGCCTTATTGTCTAATAGTGTAGCTTAAGTATTATTAGAGATCTTCGAGACGATACCCCTCTCCGATCCCCTCACCCATGGTTTTAACTTTAAGTATATTCTGACCATTTACTTATATGCAAGAACAATTCATCGCAACTGTGTGAGACGCAGTATTGTAAGATTTTCGGAAATTTCGAATCCTTACGCCATATGGGAAGTTGTGGTTATTCAACCAAAACTATTTCATAAATACATTATGTTTACTATGTAAAAAACAAATTAACTCTCCGAAATCATTATAAATGTTTAAAAATTATTTACAAAAGTTTATAAACTCAACCCCACCCTTTAAAAACTAAATCCTAAACAATAATCATTAAATCTAAACAAAAATGTTAAAGTATTTTTTGATTGAGTGTACTTTTGAAAAACAGTTCAAAAGTAATTAATTTAGTTCATTTTGAGCAATTTTCATATAAAATGATTTCTAAAATAATTAAATAACTACTACATGGGAGAGAAATAAGCACTATATTTACTCAAAACTTTAGTTTTTCCAAATGTTTATTTATCTACCATATTTCAGTTCACGCAAAGTAGTTTTAGATTTTAAGAAAATAAGTAGCTTATAAAATGATGACAGAAAAAGTAACTTATAAAATGTGTCAAAATATGAATAAAATTAAAACATATAGATCTAAATAATAAATTAAAGTTGACAAAACGTGTAAGAATGTAAATCTTTTAAAATATTATTTCTGAAGTAATTTTTAATTTTTTTTTTGAATTATATAGAAATATCATGGTTCCACATTAGTGGTCCAGACTATTCATGTGTTGTCTTGTATCGATCATTTGTCCATGGCGATGCCAAAATATTAATTCTCTAGTAGCCGGGTCTCGAACCCTGGTGGCTTCACCGTATTGAACTTTCGCCCTCAAATTAATCACCACCAGACCATAAACTCTGGTTAATTTTTTTTTCTTATGTGTTATCATCATCATATTCATCATATTGATTGGAAGAGAAAATAATGATATGGTTTAATGAAAAATATTACATGACTACATCTTATATAATATGTACGAGAGAACGAAGACAAGATTTTGTTCCGTCTTTTCTTGATGCATCCTATTAAGTTTTGAATTTCTTTATTACTATTAATTAATATTTCAGGAAGGTGCGCCTGATGAAAGAGAGAGAAACTTTCAAAGTTATAGGTTCTTACTGTAAATAACTCTGAGAAAGTGAATGGCCAAGTCCTGGAGACTCAAGGAGGGATAATGACTTAGTTAGGTGCTGATTCTGAGTGGGAAAGCGTGATATCTGTGTTAAGTTTCTTAGACTTCCAAATTAAAACCAATTGACGGTAAGAGTATCTCCAACCCACATAATTTACTATATCTTGCAGTGCTTCAAACCGAGTAAGAATATCCTGAATCCTCACCAGTGCCTCCCCAAATCAACCCCTAACAGGCTTCCAAATCATCGAGAATGTCAGCTCTTCCCTCGTGGCCGAATCTCTAGCTCTCTATAAAGGGATCAGATAAGACAAGGGAGTTAGGGCTTTTTTCAGTCGTCATCCTTTCAAGCTGCATGACACTCATCAAAGCAATCATTTTCAAAAGTCAGATCAAAAAGACCTATAGAATTCTTAAGGATATCAAGAGTTTTTCTTCTTACTTTATCTTTATTGTATTTTAGTATATTCCTTGTTTTCATAACAGAGAATCTGACTTGTTGGCTAAGCAAGTCTATAAGGTCCATGTTTTTCTTTTTTCCGTCTATGGGCTAGCCCTCTGTGAGTTTTAAACTTTCTTTATCTGCTTTAATATAATTTCTAAGTTGTCCAAAAAAAAAATGCAGTCGTGTTGGAGATGTTCTAAGTGGAGTGGCTCAAATCTCTTATATATTACTCAAATTCCATATATATTTTCAATGTATGATATTCTTTCCAAGACTTTCCCTCGAAATAATGGTGTTTATAATTTTTTAATTTCGTTAAATCCATCATATCCTCCTTGGATTTATCGGACCACTATCTAGACCGGATTAATGGATCAGGATGTAGATCCACTTTTTTGTCATTAAATAAACTTCTGCAACCAACAACCAAAGTAGTTGAGAAAAAAACAAGAAACAAGACAGAGCAAATAAAATTAAGATACCAATAGGCATCGAATTCCCTAACACACAGGGAGAAAGATTCATGATCTTCTTGCTCGGTGGCTATCATGAGCTCCGAGATACTTCATAGCAAGGTCATTATGCAGTACTTGCTGCTTCCTTCATGATAAGAGATTGCAGCCAAGTAGGCCCATTATTCGCCACATAAGACTGTTGCCATTGAACTTGCAGGGCACTAGTAGCGATTGACGTGGCCACCATATTACACTCTTTGTGGATCACTGTAATTATGTTTATCTCTACATGATCCAAAGCTCTTCTCAACCTTCTCTAGAGGGGTTGGAGGGTATAATGAAGCATAGATGGAGAAAATTCACCTCTCCAGTGTAGCATCGATGTTTCCAGAAGAACTCTCTTCGCCTTAATGTCACATAGAGCTTCTGCAAACCATACCATAGCAGTTAGATCAGCTTCTAGTTGGGACCGTATACCAACAAATGACCTTCTTCTGTGAAGCATTGCTCGTCCTTCCGAGTTCCATAGGATCCACGCGGCCCCTGCTTTCCCATTACTTGCAGACCAAGCAGAGCCTGTGTTGCATTTAACGACATTGAGTGGTGGCTTCTCCCATGATTTCCCTTGACTCACTTCCACTACTACTGCTGGAGCATCAGCGGGGATGAAACCATTTATCTGAAGCCATACCGATGATTCTTCTTGAGCTTTGAATATTGTGGTGTCTGCGTCAACACTTCGATGTTCAAAACAGAACAAGTTTTTGCTTTTCCAAATATTCCACAGTAACCAAGGGAACATCAAACGGAGTTTAGGCTCCACTGATTTCTTTTTCCCAAGTGCCAGGAGGTAGTGAATGTTCAAAAACACAGAGGAGGAGGAGAAACCCGCTGGAGGTAGAGGCAACGACGACCGCTCCCACACTTCTTTCGCTTTTGGACAGGTGAAGAGCATGTGACAAATTGTTTCTGGACCTTGACGGCATTGAGGGCATCTTGTTTCCACCGGAATCCCTCGAGAGTAGAGCTGTTGTTTCACTGCAAGTGCTCCTGACATGATACGCCACAGAAAGTGTCTCAGCTTAGGAGATGTTTTTGTTTTCCACAGATCACGCCACAACTGGTTTTCCAAGGGAGCCAGGATGCTAGGCTGATCTGAGTTCATGTCTACAATGCTTTCCAGCAGTTGATATCCACTCTTGGCGTTATAGATGCCATATTAAGTATGTTAAGTTTTCTGCGCTTCCAATTTAAAATCAACTAGATATTGACCCGCACATCCGTGCGGGTATTAATTTTTACATTTTTATACATCGATATTTAATTTTCATAATTACTGCTATATGTTTAAGATATTGATATTTATTTTTCATAATTAGTGCTATATGTTTAAGATGTCATGTAATATTCAAAAGACTTGGACTAAATTGAATAATATGGTTATTTTGATACACTATCCAAACCCGTTTTAGATGTATTGGTTATTTAGATATTTTTAGGTTATATATATCAAAACTGAACTCATCCAGATCCGAAATTATACAACTCAAAACCCAAACATAAATTTATAATATTGAAAAAGACCTAGTTTTAAAACAAACAAAAAAACAAAACCCGAAAGAAACAACTTGCACCTAAATGAATAAACAATGTTCATGCCTAACTGATTTTAATAAGAAAAACTCTTTCTATGTGTTTGGCAAAATTAAGTGAAATAAAAATGTTCTTTTATTTTGTAAATTATTATATAAAGTGAAAATTTAAGTAACAGTAAAAGTAACACATTTTATTATTTTAATTTTAAGTTATTATTTTATTCACAAAACATGTATTTGAAATATGTTGTTGACTACGTAATTTTTCCGACGAACTGAAACTAAAATAATTTTTTTTTAATAAAAAAAACTAAACCGAACTTTTAAACATATAGAAAATTTAATTATTTATATTTTTGATTTTATAATTAGCACAAGTTTATATTGATTAATTCATAAATACAAAATATGCGCTATTATTATTATTGTAATATTATTAATGATGTGAATTATTGTTAAGGTAATATAATTAATGAAATTGTTAAACTAAGTAAAATATCGAAATGCAATTAATGTAATATTATTATCTTTGTTTCCAAACAATTTTAGTTTAGACTATTCATGTTTTCAAACAATCTCAATGTGTACTTCAATTTTAATAATATAGATATAGATATTTAAAAAGATACAAACCTATCCGAAGAAGATCAAATGGGATGTAATATTTATTTTTAATAATCATAAATAAAGAAGCTATTGTGTTGTTTAAAAAGAATTTACTGTATACTATAATTCCATTGATCGAAAGTTATTAGGTAAATTATTTTAATAGTTTGAGACTTACCAATTATGCATATTCGAAAGATTCTTAATATGTAGATTTTGAATTTTCTTGGTACATTAAGTAAGTTTAAAATTTATTATAAATTTATTGTACATTTGATTTAGGAAGTTATATATTAAATTAGGAAAATAAAATCGTAATGCTTAAATTTAGGATCAGTTAGTATTTCAGTGGCATTTAGATGTAATTAAATTGTAAATTTAAGAGTTAGTTTTAAAATATGCTTCAATTTTAATAAATTAGATTGACGGTAAGTAGAGTGAACCAAATCCTTTATATATTACTTAAGTTTCGTACATTTTGAACACAACTAATAATTATTATAAAATGATTGATTAGTATATCTATTTTATGAAATTAGTGTTTGATGGTTATGTTTATAATATTGAATCGTAGTTTGCATTGCATTTAATTGTTTTATAAAGTTTTATATCTGATAGTATCATATTAAAAAATCTTGTAAGCATTTTCTACTAATATGTCGATATTTATTTCTAAAATATAGGTCTAACCTTTAAAATATAAAGGTATTAATAAATCTTCAATAAGTTCACAAGAAAAAAAGAATCTTCAATAAAGTCACTAGACATGTGATTATGTTTTTTTTTTGTTCATCGTGATGTTATAGTTATGTTCTAAAGATTGTTTTAAAAGTTAACTCGAATTAACGATAGAGAAGTGTGGGATCTGGTTCAGGTTTTGCCGCAATTTCAGAAATTGGAACAACCGAAACTAGTTGTAAAAAGCAAAGCAAATTCGTCAAGAAAAAAAAAGAGCGCAAAGTTCAAATAAAACGGAATGCTTAGATGCGCAGCACATCATTATGTCAGAACAGACAGACGGTCGTGATGGACCCAGTCATCACAGGTGCTTTTAATCCTAACAGCGACTCCACGTGCAGAGAATCGAGATATCCGTGTAAGTCTTATCTCTTCTCTAAGCAGTGAACTTGTAACAAAATTTAAATATTTTTTGGGTCAGCTTTCTTTTGTTGGTCAACTTTCCTTTTCTGGTAAACTCAACTGTGATTCTTAATGTCTGATCACCACCCCAAAATAAGAAAAAAAATGACTACATGATTTTAAATTTGAGAAAATATCCATAAACAATGTTATTCACTTAAACATACGATTTATTCTATAAAAATATTAAATTATGACTGGAAATGGAATAAACATTCTTAAATGCTTTGAAAACAATAATATCATTAGCATCAGGAGGCCTGGCTCTGTTGTGGAAAAAGGACGTTAGCATCACGATTTTAACAGCAAACCAGAACTTCATCGACACACTTATCGCTTTCAAAGGCAAAGTCTTTCACAGTACCTTCGTTTATGGGGAACCTGATACGTCAAAGCGCCTGGCAGTATGGACATCTCTCTGTGATATCGCCTCAACTAGAGATTTCCCTTGGTTCCTCACTGGAGACTTCAATGAAATTACAAATAATTCCGAGAAGTCAGGAGGACCTGAAAGACCAGAGAGCTCGTTTAATAACTTCCGTTCTTTTCTCTCTACATGTGACCTCTTTGACCTTAAGCATACTGGTAATTTTCTTTCTTGGAGAGGAAAGAGGCATACTCACCTAGCCCATTGCCGTCTGGATAGAGCAATGGCTAATAGTTCGTGGTCAGATATGTTCCCTAATGGCCGCTCACACTACCTCCAGTTGGAAGCATCGGATCACAGGCCACTCATCTCAACTTTCGACTCCAAAAAGAAGAAATCTTCAAGGATCTTCCGCTACAATTGTCGCCTGCGAGACAATGAGGAGATCAGCACATTGGTTTCACAAATTTGGAATGAACACACAGACCTACCTGTCGCTACTCGAATTAGTAACTGTCGACACGCAATCTCGGCATGGAGTAAAGATTTCCACATCAACAGCAGGAAAGTGATTGTGGGGACCAAGGAAGCTCTCGATACTGCACTCTCTGCTCACCAATCTGATGATGACCTCATTGCGCACCTCAATGTAAAGCTACTCAAGCGGAGGAGGAGTTCTGGCGCCAACGTAGTAGACTTCTGTGGTTAACCCTGGGAGATAGAAATACAAGTTTCTTTCACGCAACAACAAAGGGCTGGAGAGCGCGTAATAGAATATCAGTAATTGAAAATTCAGAAGGTGTACCGGTTTATGAAGATAACCAGATTGCAGCAACAATAGGCGACTACTTTACGGATATCTTCACATCTACAGGCAGCTCCGCAGTGGAAATCGTGAACAAGGCTATAAAACCTTGCATCACAGAGACCACAAATGAAGCGCTGACAAAAACCCCAAACGCCGAGGAAATCAAGGACGCAGTCTTCAGTATCCACCCTAATAAAGCGCCTGGGCCTGATGGTTTCTCCGCTAGCTTCTTCCAATCCAATTGGGAGGCAGTTGGACCTGCAATAACTAAGGAGATTCAGACTTTCTTTCTAAAGGGATGTCTACCGCGTACTATCAACTCTATACATATCAGGTTAATCCCCAAGATCCCCAGTCCTAAGGCAGTCTCAGATTACATACCTATCGCCCTGTGTAATGTATACTATAAGATCATATCTAAGGTTTTCTCCCTACGCCTCAAGCCTATTCTACAAGAGGTAATCTCCGAGAACCAGTCAGCATTTGTACCTGGGCGTGTAATCTCTGATAACGTGCTCATCACGCACGAAGTCCTGTATTACTTGAAGATTTCAGGAGCCACTAAACATTGTTCAATGGCGGTTTAAAACAGATGTTAGTAAAGCCTATGATAGGCTGGAGTGGTCCTTCATACGATATGTATTTGAAAGAATGGGATTTTGTATTACCTTTGTAGACTGGGTGATGGAGTGTATCACAACTGTCTCCTACTCATTCCTTCTCAACGACGAAGCTGTCGGCTGTGTGGCACCACAGAGAGGGATCAGGCATGGTGATCCGATGTCGCCATATATCTTCATTGTCTGCGGGGAGGTCCTATCAGGGCTCTGCATTAATGCACAAGAGGAAGGATCATTACCGGGTCTGAGAGTGGCTCGCAATAGCCCCAAAATCAATCACCTGTTGTTTGCTGACGACTCTATGTTCTTCACTAAAACGGATAGTCATGCCTGCTTAAGCCTCCGAGACATTCTCAACAGCTACGAAGCAGCCTCAGGTCAGAAGATCAATACACAGAAATCCTCCATATCCTTCTCGCGCAAGACACCTGCAGACATTCGCTTACGAGTTAAAGAACAGTTAGGCATCGAGAAGGAGGGGGAGTGGGGAAATATCTGGGCTTACCAGAGCACTTTGGGCGCAAGAAGAAGGACCTCTTTTCTTCTATTGTTGACAAAATGAAGCAACGCACCCTGAACTGGTCCACACAGTTCCTCTCCACAGCAGGGAAGGCTACTATGATCCAATCGGTCCTCTCTCCAATACCGTCTTACGCAATGAGCTGCTTTGAACTCCCGGTCAGCCTCTGCAAGAGAATACAGACGGTGCTGACCAGGTTCTGGTGGGACTCAAGCGATGGGACCAGGAAGATTTGCTGGATTTCCTGGGACAAAATGACGCAGCCAAAGGACATGGCGGGATTAGGATTTAGAGACATACAAACATTCAATCATGCGCTATTAGCCAAGATTGGGTGGAGGTTACATACAAATCCTGATTGCCTCCTTGCAAAGGTGTTGATGGGGAAGTATTGCCACAAAACCACTTTCCAAAAAGCTCAGGCAAACTCCTCAATCTCCCACGGATGGAGAGGTATTCTGCGAGGCAGAGACTTGCTTGTGGAACATCTAGGCAAAGCTATAGGGGATGGAGAGTCAACCTCTGTCTGGAACGACTCGTGGATAGACCCTGCAACCAATCTTAAGCCAGTAGGTCCTGTTCTTTTAAAAGACAAAGACTTGATGGTTTCAGATTTACTCACAAGAGGAACACGAGAATGGAACTCAAGCCTTGTAGAAAACATCTTACCTGAGCTGAAGGACCACATCCTGAAACTACGACCTAGTGTCTTGAGAAAGCAAGATACCTACGTCTGGCCCCTGCAACAAAACGGAGAATACAGTGTCAAATCGGGATACTACTCCACTTTCCTTAGTACAGATCAGACAACAGGTGCACCTATCGCCAAAGAGAAATGGAAGAAACTTATCTGGACTAGAGACACATCTCCCAAGCTTAAGTATTTCCTCTGGAAGGTTGGAGCAAATGCTCTCCCTACGGGAGAGAACCTGCGGAAGAGAGGCATGTTGTTGAACAATACGTGCATCCGCTGTGGAGCTCCAGAGACCATTGATCACATCCTCTTTCACTGTCAATTTGCAATCGACGTATGGACCTACAGCTCCTGGGAACACCCAATAGACACATCTTTGGACACATCCCTCTTCGAGAAGCTGGAAGAATCATGGTCAAACACGCCTCTACCTCCCTACGGCTTCAAAGGGAACCCCTTCCCCTGGTGGTGCTGGTTTATTTGGATCGCGCGAAACCAACTGATCTTCGAGAATAGAGCCCAATCACCGAAGGAAACTGCATTGACGGCACTACTGGCCCTCAAGGAATGGGAAGCGGCTCAACCACCGCGCCCTCAGACTTCTAATCAACGACCGCTCCAGCAACCTCAAGCAAGCCCTAATCGATCGGAAATCTATTGCAACACCGACGCCTCATGGAGTCCTATTTCAAAGGAGGCAGGACTGGCCTGGATCTTCATGGATAGCGAAGCAATCGAACTCAATCGTGGATTCTCTAAGCAAACAGCAGTCTCTTCATCTTGCATGGGAGAGGCTCTGGCGATTCGGGAAGCCTTACTTCAAGCAGCATCCCGTAACTACCCTAACATCTGTATTCGAACAGATTCACAAGTGCTTACTCAAGCAATCACCTCTTGCCGGCATACGATGGAACTCTACGGTGTTCTCTCCCCGATATCGACGAGCTTTCCTTTTCTGCATCTTCTCCTTTCCTTAGTTGTCGTTTCATTTTCGTTCCTCGGGCCGACAATGGGCTTGCTGACAGTCTTGCAAAGGCCTGTCTTGCAAACCATGTAATGTTGGGCCCAAACTCTATTAAGCTTTTTAATGAAAGTTTTAGTTGATCAAAAAAAAAAACAATAATATCATTAGCTAGTTTTTTTTTTGACTAACACTAGTTAAATATGAGTATTGTATACTTGATTTTATTTACTACCAAAAAATAATTACTATTATACCATTTTTAAAGCTTTGATGCATTTGTTTATAGTTTTGATCAACACACAAACTAATATAGCATGTTTTCTATGTCTACGCATGTTTTTCTCCCTCCAAATAGAATGAATGGCATGTTGTAATGCATATATGATACAGGCCGATTGCTCCTTTCTCAACAACTTCCAAGTTTTGCGTGTCGAGAAGACACCTTCATACCCAGAACCTCTCTTCCATAAGTCCGTGTCTTCTTCGCTATACTTTTGCTTTCCTTGGAGAATATCGAGTTCATGTTCTATTTCATTTAAGAGGTTAGAATGATGCTTTTGAGAACTCTGTTGTACAGTGAAGATGTATAGAATAAGTGAATCATTTTTAGAACTCTGTTGTACGATATGAACATGCGATAAATTTTTTGGGTTTCCAACTTAAAATCAATTTGCAATTAGTGGTTATATATTACTAATGTCCCTTTCATATTTCTGATGTAGAATCTTCTCCAATACCCTCCCTCGAGATAATGGTACGTATAACCATTAATCTCGCAGAATTCATCATACCCGTCCAAAATAATGCTCTTTTTCTAGTGCGTATAACTATTAATCTCGCAAAATCCATCATACCCCTTCGAAATAATGCTATTTTTCTAGCTATTTCAAAGAACTGAAGTTTTTCTAGGCCATCAGCTAATTGATTGATCGTGCCACTGTCCGGACCGGATTAATGGATCAGGGTATTGGGCCTGTTCTGATACCATGATAAATTTCTTGGGTTTTCAACTTAAAACTAATTAGCAATTAGTGGAGTGACTAAATTCTTTATATATTACTAATGTTCAATTCGTATTTCAGACGTAGGATCATCTCCAATAACATGTTTTTTTTTGTCAGTCACGAACATTTTTAGAACAAGTTCGACTTTATTTCGAAATTCGTAATCAATTTCATACAACAAACTCATTTTTTCTTGTATAGAAAAAACACTAATCACATCTTTCTTCCTCAATTCCGAATTGGGAAAAATCCTTAGGACAGACGTGCAAGCCAAACACCAGTGTATGTCGGCCGTTGAAACACACACCCAAAAAAGTTACTCCTGTAATAACACGTCTTCTTCCTCGGGCATGAAGTATTACAGCGCAAGCGGTGGGGACCAAACACCAGTTTATGATGTCAAACGCCAAACCGGAACTCCAGTTACAATCCGACCACCATACCCATCAATCGACGGCGGTTCAGACGAAGAAGAAGAAGGAGCCATGAACATTGTCGTTTCTGTGGAATCGGGTTTAACCACAATGGAAACATTCACGATTCCACACTTATCACCATACTCATCTCTCAATCTATAGGTCAAGAAATTCAAATGTCCTTCATGAGAATACTTACCCATGAAATCCGTCGCCGGGATTGGAGCTTCTCCGATCTTCTTATCACGCCCACAACGTGTTCGATAAAATACCTCAATGGAGATGAACTTTACACTCCCTTGCATTGGCATCTCCGACTTGAAGTTCCACGTTGGATTGCTTCCTCCCGAGTCGTCTAGATACGTTTTTCGAGACTTATCGCCGATCCTTGCGACGGCGAAAGTCTTTTTCTTCTTGATAAGTCTCCGGTTTATCTTGAGCCCCTCTGCGGATCTGATGTCAATCTCAAGTGTTTTTGTCATTGTTGTATAAAACAGAGGATTTATTCTGCCTAAATATATCATAGGTTATATATATTTGTGTGTGTGGTTAGTATGTACAAATGTGTATGTACGTATTAGTTCTTCTAATCATTAACCAGAAGAACCGTGGTTGTTATTTATAGAGGAGACAAGCATCATTTATCTTAAATACAGACAAGGATCGATGAAGGTGACAGTGGAAGTTTGGGATGAAGACGCGACGATTCTTCTTCTCTCTTTCCCTCCCATTACATCCCATTACAGGAATAAAAAGGACGTGATATAGAAAAAAAAAAGATCTGACAAGAAAAGAAGACTTTTTAAATTTAGAATTCTTTCTTTATTTTCTTAAAACAAAATCAAATAGACAAGTAAATTTCTTCCTAGCATCAAGTATTTATTCGATATTAGGAATATACATTTAAACATTTAAGTAAGCTTTAATATATATAATTAGTGCGTTAGTTGTAGTGGCATAAAAAAATTAAAATTGATTTTTTGAGTGTAAGTTTTTTTTTGTTGTGATTGTTTAATTACGTTCTTTTTTTTTTTAATTTAGCCTAACAAAATACAACAAATAATGGAGTTGATTTTTGCTTTGAATTGGATTCAAAATCAAAAATTCTAATAATTTTAGATTGAATCATCGGACATCACTAATTGAAGTGGTTAAATAATAATAAATGATAAAGATAAAGATATTTGGATTGTAAAATCAATAAAATAGTAAATAAACTAAATATTAAATACTAATAAACTGTTTTCTATATAAATTTTATGAGAAATAATTTTATTACTTTTACTATTTTAAATGTATAATTAAATATATTAATTAGTTTTAATATATCTAAATGATCCAAATTGGGATATGCAAACTTTAAGTTAAGACATATAGATAATAGATTCATATCTGAGTCTAATATATCTTACTTATTAAAACATAAACAGTATATTGGACTTATTTTTTGTAAATTTTTAAATTAAATATAATTCTTTACTGTAAAGTCAAATCCACCAAAAAACATTAATACTTATTCTTTTGTTAAGTATGATTTTTGGATGATATAATTAAGCGGTTGTTTTTATTTGTTAAAAGCATTATTTGATATTTTTATTGTGCTATGTAGTAGTATATGTAGTAGTATGTGTTATGTTAAAATATTATGTGTTTGTTTTTTCTATAATATGTTGTTGTGTGTATAATAGTATTTGTTAGTGATGTAATGAGCCTATGGTATAAAGCATATTGAATTTAAACAATTTTACATTTTGCCATTTGTTAATTTTAAGATTAACTGTTTCAGTGTCAAAATTGTGTTTTTTTTTTCAAATTTTTGAACATTATTTTTTTAATTTTTGTCCTCTTCCAATATTTTGACATTGAGTCGTCACCATCTATGTATTTTGTTTACCTTTTCAGTATGTAATACTTCTCACTAGAAAGAGACTCAGCTTTGTGCTCTTTATCTTCTTCGCCTTCTTTTCCTTGAGATTATCTGATATTTGTCTATTTTGGGGTTATGAGTTTCCAGTAGTGCGGTTGTTTCTCACTGCAGTATAGGCTGCTCTGGTCAATTGCTCCGCTTCTTTAGATTTCAGCTAAGAATTGTATCTCTTTTGGTTGGGTCAGAGTTTAGTCATCTTTGATGTTGTTTTCCTTGTCGTTGGCTTGCCGTCAATAACCCATGTTCGTCTGAGTTTTCAAAATATAGTTTTTGGTGATCTGTTTTTATGCTTCATAACTCAAAGACGGTTCCACTATTTACTGATTTCGTTTCATTTTCCTTTCTCTCTATGTTCTTTCATCTCGTTGTAATTTTCATCGCTGCTCGCGTTTAGGGTGGTTTTCCCTTACACCATGTTTGCCACTACGGGCGTAGATAGTGTTTTTCTCCGGCTTGGAAAGTTGTTCTTCGTCTCAAGAATGGGTTTTTTTTCTCGGTGATTGGCTTCCCTTCTTCCTTCCTCTGATTTTTTTTCTTCTTCCTCTACTTTCCTTGCATGTGCTTGTTTAATTTGTAAGGTGCTGATGGTTGTGCTTCCGGTGATTTAGGCATGTATTTTTCTGCTTTCTGGTGATTTTTGTTCGGTGATTATTTTTTCTCTGATCCGTTTTCTTGGTTCTTTGCGTTAGTATTTGGTCACGCTCATTTGTGTTTGGGGGTATTGTTTTCTCTCAATTTTTATCTTTCTACCCTTCTTGACCTATGTATATTAGGACCAAAACGCTCTATGATAATTTGAGGTAAGTTAATTTCCGCTTATGATCTCCTTTCAACTTTGGACCTTTATTGAGTTAGTGTTACTATGAAATTTTGTTTTTCTCTGTGATTGTGGAGGTTTTAGGTTTAGATTATATAATGAACTTTAGTTTCTTCTTCTTAGTTTGATTATTTTTTATTTTTAATAGTAAAATAAATATATAACTTGTAAATGAAATAATAGAAAATAATAAAAGATAATAAAATAGTGAAAATTTATGTTATTTTTAGCTGTGAATAAATTAAATATTTAAAATATATTTATATTATTTTGGATATTTCTTTATTTATCTTGAATTTTAGTGATTATTAAAATGGATTATCAAACTTTTTGATGATGGTTTTTGCGAGAAAAATTAGATATGATGAATTCTATTTAAGATTCATTTGTATAAAATAGGAGTTAAAATTACCACTAGAAATTTTGGGATCAATCAAAAAAGAAAAATGCATAATTACAAAGTATTGGACTAAATTATAGTAATGCAAAGAAGAAAGACTTAAAATGTAAAAACAAAAGAATATTTGCACTCCCTACACACCAAACCTTACCTATTTTCACTCCATACACTAAATCCCCATAATTTTCTTCCCCCATCACTACTATTCTCCCCCTCCACCCCCTCCTCTATGGTATCTGCATTTTTTAGGGTATTAAGCCAATTAGCTCAAAACAAAATACATAATGACACATGTCATCAAATGCCTCTTCTACATGTCACAAAAAGAATTAAAAATTTACTTTATATATAGAGTAAATACTCCCTCTCTTCAGGGAAAGGAGAGTGAAGGGTTCTTCGGCTCTACTAATATCAATAGTTTAGTAAACGTAGTCTTAAAAGTGTATGTTGTTTGAATATTAAATTATATCTTATATTTTCCACAGGTTGGACATGAAAATAATGAATAAAATTAAAGATGCTTATATAGCTATTTTAATAACATTATGTAGATCAGCATTAAATACCAACTAAAATTTTTCCACTAGTAAAATCTACGTTTATAAGCGAGTCTAAATATAATATTTTATAAAAATAAAAATATTCTTTTGGATCCAACTTTTGTAAATTTTTTAAATTAAATTCATTTTTATCATAAAGTAACTATAGAAACAATGTTATATTATCATCTCTTTTTTCAAACAACACAACAATTAGTCTCGCAACCAAACAATAAAAACATTAGATCTAATATTTGTATAATCTTTTATCAATTCTCTTTTAAATTATTTTATAAACCAAATAATTGACTAAAATATCCAATTAATTTACGAAATATATTTCAGGTTTAAATACTACAAAATAATTTCAATCAATATCAAAGCTATTAAAATAATTGATTATTTTAGTTATATTTTCATAAATAAAAAAATTACATTCATTTAAATTTAATTAAATAAATTAAATATTTAGTATATATAAAATGCAATAAAATTGACATAAAAATAGAATTAAACTTTTATCAAGATATGTTATAAAATTAATTTAATAAACTACATATATTTTATTAAAAGTTAATAACTAAAAGAGTTGAAATAACTAAAATTTAAATTAAATAGTATCTTGCACAGTTTAATATTTAATAAATAAAAATAATATAATTATATATAGGAGTATGAGTATTCAAGTAAATTAAAATAAAAATATTTAAATATTTTTATTTTGTAAATTATATTTTGTAAAAAGATATTCTCATGTTTTAAAAGTCTATTAAAAAGTATATGTGATTGGAACAACAAATAGCTTGTGTTGTCATAGAGACCAGATAGAAACAAAAAAAATCATAAAAAGATTATAGAGGCATTTAATTGTTGTTTCCAATGAAAAAACTGTTCGTTTGTAAGATTCAATTTAGAAATCAATAATTAACAAAATTTATTGGGTCAAATTTCTACTTATATCCATATCCATTTTTGTTGGGTTTATTCTTTTCAAAATATCAGAATGATTTCATAATAAGATGTAAATGAAAATAAAACTATAGAATATTATATAGCTAATTGAATAAAATTTACATACATTCATCAATTAAGAATCTTAATTTTGTTATAATTGAAATACATAGAGCATAAGATAACTAATATGATATATATGAACACAAAAATGTATTCATATTTGTTTCTTATGTATTCGGATGCTTTCCAAAATGACTCGGATATTCATATTCCAATATGTTGATAACATCATTTATTTTTGTATGCACTGATCTACAATCTAATAAAATATTATATATTTTTAATAACATAATAATTCAATAATAGATTTTCGTAAAAATATAAATATATATATATACATGGAAAATAACTACAATGTATGATGAATATAATAACCAAATAATTAGGAAAATATTCAAAATATATACTATCCGAAGATAAATGCTTAACACTAATTATAACCAACAAATTTAGACTCAAGATAAATTGCACAAAACAATTACAATAATATTAATTAAGATACACAAAATAAATATTATACTTGGCCTTGGGTGGTCCCTCTTGGCTTCATGATCGGATAATGAGAGAAAAGAATGGAAATGGCTTTTGATTCTTATTTAGAATGTTGCCATTATTCCTGTTATTGGTTTGCCTTGGTTGTCAAGGTTGGTTTTTGTAAACCGGTTTTTCACTCCTGTTTTTGATTAATAATAACTCCAGACGTTCAAAAAAAAAAAAAACAAAAATCTTATAAATACTAGAAAACTTTCAATTAATTTATAAATTTTGTTTAATCAATTTAAAAATAAATCAGCAATTTCGCACAAGTCATGATCAAGTTTATCTCTTAAATTTGAATCCAATTTCTCAAGATATTCAAAATTTAAAACAGTTTCAAATAAAATAGTAATTAATACGTTTACAACTACTAGCCTTCGCCACGTCAGGAGGACGTGGCCACTCCACCACAAACAAACATATGTATACAATAAAAATATATAAGCATCGACTGCAACTTTTTATTTTAAAACTATACTCCACTTATTTTACTTAGGGTTTAAGAAATGTTTTTTTCTATAAATTAAGCGATGTTTTTGTGATTCAAAATAAAAAAGTATACTTTTTATATTTGTGACCAATTACATAATTCTGCATTTTTATTGATTAAATTAATTTTATTTAGTGATGATTTTCTGTAACTAAGATAAATTTTATAAAAACTAGTATTTTGCATCAATTTTAAATAAAATAGCAAGAGTATGTGTGTAGCGCAAACTTCAGTCGCTTTTTAACATGTTTGTGGGTGGGCGTTCCACTGGCAAGGCCTATACAGTAGTAAAACACACAATACTAAGGTTATACTCCTTCTCTTTCTGTTTCATAATAATTTCATAATAGTTATCATTTCACTGTTTTTTTTGTTATACAAAAATTGTTACTATATAATTTCAATGTAAATTATACTACTTTCAACTAAAATTAATTGCAAACTACATTAATTTTATAAATAATTTTATTTATCTCATATACTGTTGGTCAGAGAAATGTTATTAATAACAACTTACATATATTTTCGTCATTTTCTTAATCAGTGTAAAAATATCAAAAACGCTTTAGAAATAGAGAGAGTAATAGAGAATTTTATAATAGAAGTGAAGTTTACTCCAATGTATTTTTTAATAATATTTTAATTATAAAATAAAAGACAGAGGATTATTTTTTTTTATAAAAAAAGAAATGGAGTAGAATTGGATTTGGAATAAAGTTACCTCTAAATGTTACTATATAAGCAAGCAAATATAGAGGTGGATTGAGTGTTTGTATTTGTATTGCTTTGCTTTAGTTGGTTTGACTGACCGACCTAACCGGATTAGTTCAATAGGATCTAGTCCTCACCACGTCGGTGAGAAGTGACCACTCAATCACAACCATATATCTAGCTATATGTGTGTCATGTATGTGAACGTTTATTAAATCTACGCTCTTTATTACTGATTATGACTTCGAATCTTGCAATAACTTTATCATTATTTTCTTAACATGAATGGGAAGATATAAGTTATATCATATAACTTTGCATATACATATGATTGAATAGTGTTTTCATAAAAAGTATAACAACAAAGACGTGAAATATCCGGCCGACTCCAGCGGCAGCGGCGGGCTCTTTCATAGTCAAATAAGGAGCCTTCAAACAGCTATGAAACAGTGTAAGAAACGAAAGTACTCGTATATTTCTTCTTTTATTATTTTGTAATTTATATGCTCGCATTTTTCATGAATATGCCTCTCTTTTCTCACACTCAAACTCGAGATTTCTTAGCATATACATGAACTTTTGACGTGTAAAATGAACTTTAAAGTATAGTAATGAATGTCAGAAATTCCGTATTCTACTAAATTTTACTTTGTTGGGATTTGCCAGGGACTACGTCAAAAAATCAATCATAAACTTCGTCAAAATTTGGTTATATGGATATCAAAAAAAATCGCATAATTTAAACCAAAACAAAAATATCATATTAAGAAAAAATTTATCACTTTATGGAGATATGAAAGTTAATAGGATCTTGAAAATATTAATTTCGTGGAATTATGGAAGTTGCAAATATTTTGAAATATTTCATAATAGGTTTATAGAAAGAGACGAATGCTCTAATCTAATTAGGTTAATGTAATTGACTCTTACTATATATATATAAGGTAAGCTCGTGTGTTTTTTCTCCCTTTGTCCAATAAAAGACCGAATTTGGTTTGTAAACTTTGATTGTATGAGAGAGAGATTTTATATCTTTGTTCTTAAAATTATAGTGGATTATTTCTTTGGCAGGCCCCAGAGATGTAGCTATTCTAGGTGAATTTTAGATAAACAATTTCTTGTGTCAATCTTCTATATTTTCTGCGTTCTTCTACGTTGACGAGTGTGTTAAAGTTTGTGTGTTTGATTCTTAATACCAAATCAAACTGTTTCTTACCATTGTGTGGTTGAGTTTTTCCAACACACTTATTTTGAGATAGTCATCTTTTCAATAAGTTATGTGAAAAGTATCCGAAGTTTGTTTTATTGTTACTAAGTGGTCAAAAGTATGCAGTGGATTAAGGTCTTACAATACGGCCTCTAGTTACAATTAAAATGCTATTTTGGATCGTTTTGTATATTTCACACATTTTCATATTGATATCATAGTAAAATATAAGATTTTGAAATTTTTATCATGCTCAATAACCTCAATATTTCATCGTTGTTGGAGTCATATGTTTAATTATTAGTTACGACTAACATATTCAAAATAATTAACATCAAAATGCTTTTCTTGTATTGTAAGAATTTTAAGGAAGCAGTGGCATATATTTTAAATTGGTAAACACTGACGAAGAGAAACCGTATTAGGTTTGGGCTCTAACTGGTGACCACTAAAAGAATAACAGGAACAATGAATAAAGGAATAAAGAGGAACAAAATAATAGGAATACTTGTTCCTTGTTGTTCCTCCCCGGATTTAATAAAGAATGGTTTTGTTCTTTGATTCTTTAAACTAAAAGGAATGAGAAGGAATATTGAAGAAAAAAATTCCTTATAAATGGTGTCAAATTTAAAGAATGAAAAGGAATTAATTATTATGTTCCTTATAAATGGTATCAAATTTAAGAAATTAAGAGGAATTAACTATTATCACTCATTCCTTTGGTCACCAGTTAGAGCCTTGATGTTTGCTAAAAAATGATATTTGGCCAGACAACAATAGAATCATCTCTTAGATCTGAACGGAGTCCGCGTTTAGGATCGATAACTCATTGGATAGTTAAGTTTCAATTTATATAATATTAACAAGTATGAATTATTTAATAAACATTTAAAAATATTATTTATTTTTTTGGTTTTCAGCGGATCATCTCTTATCG